>NC_061089.1:46242963-46260463 GCF_015104395.2 Macrobrachium nipponense | reverse complement strand
GTACGTAACTTGGAATTAAATATACTATGGATTATACGTAATATAGTATATTTAAACATCTTTATAAAAACATTCAAATTTTCCATGGGAAACAAAAATGGAATTACGAGAAGAAAACGGGTCGCTATTACGTCAAATTAAAACAAAACTGGTGGTTTTGGAGACACAAATCAGCAGTTATGGATATGTACATATATTTATGAATACATCTCAACAGAGAGATTTTGGAAATAAAAGGAGACTCGAACAGGTTCCCTAAAGCTCTCTGTAGAGATTTATTTTAATATTTGTACTCATACATTACTATGGATTTGTTTTTCCATTTGAGACTCATGCTATAATGACTACTTTTTAAAATTAACTGGAGGCTTTATATTAAAAATAAAAAAAAACATTCAGCCTTTGAATAATGGACCAGGCTTACATTGCAATGTCAGACTCTGTCACAAAAGGAATATCTGAAATTAATAGATTATATGAAAGGAAAGGAAAAAATGTAGACTTTTTTCTTGAGAAAAATTAAATGTTTCACTGGATTCACAACTTGGTTAGTTTCCGTCTAAAATACTATATCCAAGCACGGAAGCAGTCAGTGTAACAAGAAGAAACTTCTTATATGAAATCAAAGACGATTTGCAACTGATACACTGCAATCTACAATCCACAAAAACGTTGGACAGCATTTGTTACCTGGTCAAAACAAGTCACAAAATTCACAGTGTTTAATGCTGATTAAATCAGTCAACCGCTAATAATGGTAGAACATGGTCAATCGTACTTTTGAGCACTGATATATAACTATCTAGTCCCTGTTATTGTCAAGCAAAAATTATTACATGAATGCTCAATGTGAGTAGACCATTCTTAATACTAGAATTGAATATAGCATTCTGGCCAAAGACCAAGCACTGGGATCTATGAGATCATTCACCGCTGAGAGTAGAATTGAGAGTAGAGAGGCTTTAACGATGTAATTGGAAGAAAACATCACAATTACACTATGAAACAATTGTTAAGAGAGGGTAGAAAGTAAGACGGAAGCGAATATGAACGGAGGTGGAGTAAAAGGAATGCAAGAGGTTGCAGCTGGAGGCCGAAGAGATGCTGCAAAGACCCTTAAGTAATACCCACAGTGCGCCATGTGAAGTGCACTGACGGCACTAACCCCCTAAAGGGCCAATCTGGCGTATAATACAGATGATTCAGGGCTCCCCCGGAATACCCAGGTAACCACATACGACTATGGGAAACCAGAATTTCACAACAGGGAACAATAGCTGTTCCCCGTCCCCTGACCTTTGGGTATTCACGAGATTCAGCTTCAACTGCATCTTATATCTCCTGCTCACTTATACGTTGTACTACCACATATCATCAATGAATTCACCCCACTATGTATGTGGAGGAAGTAATAATATATACAAAAACTCATTTTAATATACGGGTCAATTTGTCAGTTTTCAACTAATCTACAATTTAATGGAAAAAACATCTTATTGTTTTGAATTTGGAGAGAGAGAGAGAGAGAGAGAGAGAGAGAGAGAGAGAGAGAGAGAGAGAGAGAGAGAGAGAGAGAGACCCAAGTAAGGAATCATTAAACCGACAAAAACTTACTGAAGTAAATCGCGTAATTCGGAGCGTTCAGACTACCTCTCTCTTCGACAAACACATCAAAGAGCCTGTACTGGAACGTTGATTCGGGCCAAATAGTGACTGGCACCCTGGAGGAGGGGTAGAACCGCCAGAGGTCCGACCGCCCACTCGTGTACAGAGTGCCACACGTCGGGCAACACTGCCCTGCCGAACCTTTAGATCCGGCGCCGGGAGAGACGACAGCTACTGGAGAGGTAACCGGCTTCCCGTTGACCTTCGTCTCAATGTCAATTTTGACGCCGCCGACGTTGATCGACGTGATTTCCTGTTGGGGATGCCACCAAGGCACAATGGATGCTACCGCTCCTGCTGCTGTTCCGTTGTTAGGAGCGAAGGGAAGCGGTCTGAGGAAGTGTCCGCCGCCGCCGCCGCCGCTGCTGACGAGGGGGAAGAAGGGAGGGTGTCCTATGAACGTGGTGTGGTGATTGCTGCTCGTCACGTAGGGCACGGCGTGGTGATTAGCGAAGGAGCCTCCTCGTTCACCTCCTCCTCGAGTCACGTAAGGGGTGATGATGTTGAAGGCCGAGGCATTGCCAATGAAGCATACGAGCCACACTGTCACACTTATGAGTAACGAAGAATAAATAAATAGTCCGGCCTGAGCACGGTTATCACACATGATGGGCATTTGGAATAAATATGGGAGTGCACGCAAACAGAAATAATTGAAACAGTACTCTGCCCTTTCTCGTCCGTCCTCGAATTGGTCGCTCTTTTTTACCTAACGTCAAAAACGCCTGGTCCTCTTAGTGCCATTATGAGATAAAAAAAGGCAAAAGTGCAGATGTAGACAAAGGGTTTTTGAACAGGAGTCACCTATCGAAAGAAGGCTCTTCTTCGTGGGACCCTGAAGTGACAAGTGACTGCACAAGTCAAAAGAGGAGGAGACGGCCTCTCTCAAGGTGGAAGGGATAACGTTAAACTGAAGTGCGGCGGAAAGGGCGCTCCGAACGGGCGGTGGGGCGCTTTCATCAACGTCTTCCCGGACGGACGGGCGGAAGCGACTGCAGCCAAAATCTCTCCGACCTGAGGTATATATAAGAAGAGAGATGCACCAAGACTCCTTCCCTTCCCCCTACCCCTCACCCTCCTTTCCCCACTCTCACTGAGAGGAGTCACCAACCGGCATCTTACCTATGAGCGCCACCCTCCCCCCCCCCCCCCAACAAACCCCTCCCAGGTCATCGTTTCCAACCCTGCCTATACAGGTTTACAAAACTGGACACACACACACACACACACACAAATCCTAGGGTTATCAAGAAAAGGGAGTGCAGGATGAGTAAGCACATGAAGTGGAAAGTCTTCGATGATTAATAGAAGCTTTCTTCGCATTTTCCTCACTGAGGGGAAGGTGGAAGTGGGAGAGGCAGGTTAATCCTCCTTGGATATGAGGAGTCACTTGTGATTTAGTTCACACGAAATCTCGTGGAACGGAAAAGAGGGGAAACATAGAAGACAAGTCACAAGATGCGAGACTTTAAGACGATTGAGTTTAGGCCAAAGGCCAACCACCGGGACCTAAGAGACCAATCAACGCTCAAGCGAAAACCGAGTGAAAGGCTTGAAGGGTTTAACAGGAGTGAAACCTCGCAGTTGCACTATGAATCAACTATTAGGAAAGGGCGAATGGTAAGTTGAAAGAGAATATGAACGGAGGTAGAGTAAAAGGAACGAAAGGGGTTGCAGCTAAGGACCGAAAAGAAGCTGCGAATAATCTAAAGTAATAGATTAAGGTGACATCTCTGGCAAGTGGTGCAATTGGGACAAGAGTTCAAGCAAACACGAAATGCATTAATACCATAAAACAATTCTCCAAGAATTTTAATTCATTTATTAATCTAAGTTATTTTTTTTCTGTTCTAATAATTAATATCTTCTTTCTGTATTTCATGTTACCATCTGTGACTTCTTTCAAATGAACGCCATATCCTTTGGAAGCTTGAATTTCAAGTCAGTGGCCCCTGTGGTGGGCTTGAGCATATGAAGAGGGGTCGTCTTCCGAATAATAACAACAACAACAACAACAACAACAACAACAACAACAATAATAATAATAATAATAATAAATAATAATAATAATAATCAACAACAACAACAACAACAACAACAACAACAACAACAACAACAACAACAACAATAATAATAATAATAATAATAATAATAATAATAATTGGGAAAAACTCTATCGCGGAGTAGTATATATAATGTTCTTCGAGGTCCACAATGATAAAAAATGTTGTGCGTTCGTGTATAATTTGAAAATCCTTTAAAGGATTTTTAAAATATACACGAACCCGCAACAATTTTTATCATTGTGGACCTCTTAGAACAATAATAATAATAATAATAATAATAATAATAATAATAATAATAATAATAATAATAATATTAATAATAATATCTAAAAACATCACGTTTATAAGATACACTACAGGAAGCGTGAATTCAAACTTGGTTCCCTTAGAAAATCCCTTTTGAATCTCCATGGATAAAATGCGTAACATTTCCAATGGTAAGTCAAGTCCTACGGGTCTGTCCGACAAAGTATTCAACCTAATTTCCTGATTACGCAAAAGGGTGACCGTACGCACTTGGATTATCCGGGACACTCCCCACCGTACGCTATTCTCTCAGGGGAAGCTGTTTCTGTCCTCAATTTTTTTTCTTTTCCTTTAAAAGACACGAGAGAGAGAGAGAGAGAGAGAGAGAGAGAGAGAGAGAGAGAGAGAGAGAGAGAGAGAGAGTCTTTGTTCCCTTCTCGATCACCACGTACAACCAGAATAAGATTGAGCAATGGAATTAATTTCCTCCCTTGGGACTATTTAAAACTTCTAAATTCCTTAAGAATGCATTTGGTGAAAGAAAGGAGTTGGTTTCTGGTGTGAGAAAGGAGTAAGTATCTTTCTGAAAAAAAAAAAAATTGACTGATGCAAGGCATCGATCGCCTTCTAAACACCAGCATCAAATCCTTAATGTCTACAAAACCTGCACATCTTCACATACACCTGTAAAGTACCACCAGAGACTTTGGTCAAGTAAAGAACTTAACAACACTACCGAAATTTGTTTTTACGTAGCCACATGCACCACTGATAAACATGGCATCCGATCTACGTCACAAGGAAACCTTCCCATATCGGTTTCCGGTGTAGAAACTACGAACCCGGATTCGGAGAGAGAGAGAGAGAGAGAGAGAGAGAGAGAGAGAGGGGGTGGTATGACTTCCCGTAGACATTTCAGATACTGACCGAATCCAAAAATGGGAGGTTCTTGATTTGGTTAAAAAAAAAAAAACCTGTTCATCAAGGTGGGCCAATTATCTCTGCTTAGCCTCAACTGAAGCACATTTTATCCTTCCTTTTTTGTCTGAAGGGTTTTGGGGGGAAACCCCACAATAAGCCTAAATATCTATTGTCCACCTTGAGAACTTCTCTTAGGTTAAACACGAGAAAAACTCGATTCTACTTCTTGTCAAGAGCAAAAGAACTTTATACTCGGGAGTGACAATTAACACTTCTGAAACGGGCAGCATGCGCAATGTGTAGCTTGCTTGTTAGCAGGTTCATAAGGAAAGAGCTCCGATGCAGCGAAGGAGGGTCATCAACACCTTCCGAAACTAAACAGCCACCGTGAAGGGAGGAGAACCAGGACAGGTGACACATTCGATTCGCTCCATCTCGAATCATCGTTTCTACTGACGAACCTGTTTGACGGGGTAGCGCCACTTCCTCAAGGAAAAAATAGCTGAACATATAAGTGTAAAGTATACCTAGTAAATAAAAGTCAAGTAAAAAGCACCCCTTGTAAATAAGTGTAAAGTATAATTACCTCTAATTGAATTTATTAACACAGAAAAGCTCTTAATTCTCTTCCAATATTCCTTTAATCTTATGAATGATTCCTAATGAGAACAGAGATAGCTTGGGAATTTTAGAGAGAGAGAGAGAGAGAGAGAGAGAGAGAGAGAGAGAGAGAGAGAGAGAGAGAGAGAGAGAGAGAGAGAGAGAGAGAGAATGGTTTCTCACACCAAACTCACGAACCGTCTTCAATGCCGTGAGAACGACTATGAGGAAATTTCAAATTTTCTTTTCACGTGGCTCTTGCATTAACGACCTTGAAAAACGCCTTGAAAGGGGGAAGGAGAAAAGGGGGGAGGGGAGAGGGGGACGACCCACTCAAATTTCAAGTCGTGAAGAAATAAATTAGTCATAAATATGCAGACTTGACAAGTGGTGCAATTTCACCTTTCAATAAAATAATTACGTTCCCACAAATTGGAATTTTTGTCACGATCCACTTTTATGTCCGAGAGAGAGAGAGAGAGAGAGAGAGAGAGAGAGAGAGAGAGAGAGAAAGCAGCACCTAGAAAAGTGGCTTAGGACAACAGGACAACGCCCAAACCAACTTGTAAATGATAATCAGCTCCCCCTCACAGAATTTTTGGAGTGACCCTTACGGTACCTTAAGATGTTGCACACAGACACACACACACACACAAAGGGCTCCTGTAAGGTTCACAGGTCACGGCAAAACATCTAGAAGAGGAAATGACGGTTTACAAGAATAAAACTAAATTAATTTAATTTTAAAACAATAAAGTACAAATAATCTCAAAATAACCACAATCCAATTAGAGGGTGATTTTTCCCGGAAAATATTTGAAACTATTCTATAATTTTCCGTCTAAAATATCAGGGGCCCCAAAACGTTCCTAGTGGTGATTTATCTGTTAATTACTTTATCAATTTATTTTATTAAGTGAGACCTCTTCTTTCAGTATTGTGCTTTACCTCCTCTTGATTCCTCTAAATGAACACTATATTCTTTGGAAGCTTGAATTTCATGTCTATATGAATGGGTTCATCTATAATAATAATAATATAATAATAATAAAAATAATAATCATATAATAATAATTAATAAAAATAATAATAAACAATTAATAAATTGGTGACTTCTTTCACGGCAATAACATCTTCCTTACAATGACTGTACTATATAAGCTTGTTCAAGGATACGCGAAAAAAGGGGTTATTGTCACGACCAAGGAAGTTCATCATAACAGAACCTCCAGGGATAAACAAATTTCATAATGTTCAATAAATGCTCACACATTTCTTTAAGGCAAGTTTAGTCATGAAAAAGAAAGGTCTATAGAATACAGTATTCTTGAGATCTTTACTCTGAAGCAAAAAAAAAAAAAAAAAAAATTGAAGCAAAAAAAAAAAAAAAAAAAAAAAAAAAATTAACGGTATGACTAAAACTATGGTTAAATACTACATAAAGAATTCATTGAAAAGAAAAAATATGATAGTTCCAAAAAACCAGTGTGCTTTAAAGTTGCCTTTACAGGGAAAAAAATAAATTCTATGAAATACCATTCCCTTCTACACCGCATCCGCGAAAGGGGTGCGCCTTCCCGAAAAAAGGTCACCAAACCGGTTGTGGTACCAGAAACAAAAAAAAAAACGTAAAAAAAAAAACAATAGGGCCTTGCATCCCTTAACTGCATATATTTATATATTCCTAACTTTACCGTGGACGGGTGAAACGTGACGCGGTTTTCCCGGAAAGTCAACCACACAATTAGATCGAAAGAGATCCTATTAAGAGACACAAAGTCATTCACGACTGACACTAGAATTTCATGACTTGTCCCGGTCCTAGGGAGGAAGAACTGCATACGCGCTCTTTGCAGAGTCCTTGAATTTTATTCGTCTACTGACCCAGAGAGAGAGAGAGAGAGAGAGAGAGAGAGAGAGAGAGAGAGAGAGAGAGAGAGAGAGAGAGAAGGAAAGGGGGTTTCATAGCAACCTACGCAGAACAGAATGAGTTACAGTCGAGGAGACAAGAATGACTCAAAACCCCCTTCCAGGAATTTCGACAATTCCAGCGACGCGACGACAAATGACTTCCAGAGTCGTCGTGTTTCTGTAGGGTCTGATTCTGACTTGAACAAAGGCGACGGACCGCCCTACGTTCAGCTAGGCACGATCAGAGTTAATATCATACCCCTCTATCAATTATTCTGACCCATCCCATAAAAACCGTTCCTGGCTGGTTAACAAAAACAAGAGTAAACTTTGACCTTTGCCAAGCCCAAAGCAGATGGGCATTCTCCATAGCCTACTTCTTACGCCAGTACGGGAAGACAAAACCATTTTTCACCAACAACATAATGAGGTGGAAATAAAAAATAAATAAATAAATAATAAACAAAAACAACATAAAACGATATGAGTTTGACAGTGAATGTGTGTTCATTTATTATATAAGTTCCTGATATCAAATAAATAACACAATCAAATTTTCATGCCTTCATACAGAACGATTTGTCGTTGTGCATACCTACCTTAAACTGTGGACACAAATATGTATCTCCCTAACCAGATACTCATAAAAAAATCAATTACTTGTGAGACGATATAAATAATGATAAAAACTGCATTAAGAAGCGAATTCAACGGGCAGGGAAAAATACTCCTTAAAGATAAGTTAATCCGAAACTCGAAAGCGACCACCAGGGGACAGTTGGCGATGTTACCCTACTATTTTTTTAATTTTTATTTTTATTTTTTTTTTTTTTTAAGGCAGACAGGTAGGGGAACCAGACATCTGTATAAGAAGGCGGACTTGAATAAGAGAGATGTAGCATAACAAGAATCACTGAGGAGGAGGAGGAGGAGGAGGGGAGAATTCCCTGAAGGGCGTGGAAGCTATAATAGGTTACTGGCTATAGCAGCAACAGCAGCAGCAGCAGCCTCGAGTTTCCCTTGAACTTTCTTTACGTAAATCCAGGCAAAAAAGAAGGGGGTTATCTCTAGGAGGAAAAGCCGGAGGGAGGGGGGGAGGGGCGAGGGGAGGGGTGGGTGCCCGTCTCTGAGCGTTCATAACTCAAGTAGCCCAATCATTGGCATATATACGACGTTACAGGTTCATTGACCTGAGAGGAATATTTTTCACCACAAGTTCTCTCCACTGGACCCAAATATGAGGTCACGTGTTCCTAAACCGACAGAGTATGAAGCATTATAGCAGAAAGTGTTCCTAAATCTACAGAGAATGTAGTATTATAGCATAAAACTCTTGTGCTAACAAATCTCAAATGTAGAATGATGAATGATCTACCTCATTACGCATTCAAAACAAAATTTAAAAAGTAATCTTCAATGTTTTAAATCGTAGTTTTCACAGGAACAGATTTTTCTTCACAGGCGGCAGCATCTACTCAAACAACCAGATCTTACGACAACAAATAAATGAATAAAAAGTCGTGTTGCTTTCTTACAGAAAAACGAGATTCTGTAACAAAAAGTTTACAAAAGTTTGTTCTTCGGTTCATAATAATAATAATATTTATAGTAATAATAATAACTCGGGGCAAAACAAGCAGCATGCTAAAATGTACAAAAGTAACGTTTATATAACAACAATCAATGGTGAGACAGAAGTCCCCCCCCCCCTCACACACACACATATATATATATATATATATATATATATATATATATATATATATATATACACACATACATAAATATCATATATAATCACCAAAACACACACAATAATATATAATAATATATATATATATATATATATATATATATATATATATATATATATACGTACATGAAATGTGTGCGCATATTCCCTACATACATGCCTTGAAGATTAGGCTGAATAAAAGCTTAAATCAATGGGTGTGGTAATATGCTATAATGCTAAATAAATAAAGAAAAAAAAGGCTAGAACCAATACGAGAGTAAAAGTTTCAGCAACTACAGGTACAAGTCATCTACGATGTCGATTAAGTGTCTAAATACTCATTTTTCAAACCCGAAGTTGGTCAGAATTCGTCATCACTAATCTTCAAAGTCGTATATTATTATTTTATTATTATTATATTATTATTATTATTATTAATTATTAATTATTAATTATTATTAATTATTATTATTATTAGTTATTATTATTATTATTAATTATTAATTGATTAATTATTAATTATTTTAATTATTAATTATTATTATTAATTATTATTATATTATTAGTTATTATTATTAGTAGTAGTAGTAGTAGTAGTAGTAGTAGAGTAGTAGTGGTAGTAGTAGTAGTAGTAGTACATCCTCACGGCATGGATTTAAGACAGGCCAACTCTGCCCCATAATATTTAGACATGAAAACGGGTCAAATCCCTGAAGACGCCAACCTCATTTTTTATCACTTATTCTTTTTTCTACCGAAAACGTACCGTTGAACTGCAAACCTTATTCTTCTATTTCTCGTCCTCCTCCTCCTCCCTGTGAGTAAATAGAAAGTCTGGATCAAGACATCTCCGCGGACGAACACGAATCCACTTACACACACATACCCGAACTGATGTTGAAGAGAAAAGCAGATCGAGATTGATGAAAAAACGGGTCATCTAACCTACATTCGACGCGAAGACGACAAACGCAGATCGACGGAGTGGAAAAAAAATAATAAACTTAACACTAAAAAAAAAGGACAAATTCAGACGGAGAGCTCTATATTCCACATCCGACCAGATGAAGAGAAGACCAGTTCGAATGAATTCGAGTAGAATAGAACATAGTTTTAGGTCAAAGATCAAGCACTGGGACCTAAAAGGTCATTCACCGCTGAATTAAGAGTAGGAAGGTTTCAAAGGTGTAACAGGAGGAATCAATTGTTAGGAGAGGGTGGAAAGTAAGGTGGAAAAAAAAAGAAGACTAGGAATGAAGGTTTAATAAAAGCAATGAAAGGGGTTGCAGCTAGGGGACGAAAGGACGCTGCAAAGAACCTTAAGCAATGCCTACAGTACACCGCGTGAGGTACACGAATCGTTTCTTACGATGATCACCTAACACCCTCTAAATATGACCAGAAGTCGATACAATATCCCCTTTAGGAAAATGAGTATTACCAAGTGCTGATAATACCACACGATTCTCAAATGTCACGACGTGCTACAAAAGTTCTCAGACATGGAGAAGCCCAACAGCCGCATGATACTCTGTTCAGAAATTCAGAAATGTTGGGATTAGAACAACTGAGAGTCTCACCACCACTAAACACAGTCTAGGAAAAGTTCAGCCGTCCACTGTATATTCCCGTGAAATTCTGTCAACAAACAGGATCTCGTCTTTGGTGTGTACAGGATGCAAGGAACTATGGCAGGACCTGAAGATATTGAAAGGAAGTACAAATCATCACTGTACAGTCGATAACAAAATTGGAAGATTGAAGAAACAAGTTGAGTACACAAAAACTTTCTCAGTATGGTGTTTTTACGTTGCATGGAACCAGTGGTTATTCAGCAACTGGACCAACGGCTTTGCGTGACTTCCGAACCACGTCGAGAGAGAACTTCTATCACCACTGGAATGGCCGAGAATCGAACTCGCGGCCACCGAGGTGGCAGGCCAGGACAATACCGATCACGCCACTTTGACCCGTATCATATTAAAATTATGAGGCCTACGATCGACGTGCCTTGTAGCAGTTTATTTAATGTCAATATCAACAATAGCTATACAAACAAACGGGGATAGTGTAGCATGAGATACTGAAGAAGCCTAATGGAAGCGTCACAAGGCAACTGGCTTTCAGAGCCAAGAGAAAAGTCGGAGACAATTCTACACTCACAGAAAAAGGTGAAAGGCGGTAGTCTATCACCAAGGGGGGCTCCACTGGTGGAGGTAATGCCACTGGGTGATGTGCCAACTTTCACATCAGAACAAATTCCAACATGCGATTTAGCTTTATGCCAAATCAAAAACAAAATGGGAAAATATTGTAGAAAAAGAAGTCTGTGAGAGAGATACAACACACGATGATATTAAAAATCAGATGGGGGGGGGGGACTACACAGGGTAATATGTAAGTCATAAGCACGACAAGGGATAGATTAGAAAAAGATCCATCAACCGTTTTGGTGAGATTACAGAAGTAATGTTTTCCTGGCCCTATATCCCCATGCTCTTGTCTTGACCCTAGGTGACACTTAGAATGCCAAGTCATAGCTGGGTCGATTGGGGAGTGGCACTGAACAACGCAAGGCGCAAAAATAATAATAATAATAAATAAAAACAAACAAATACTGAGTTTCTAACGCTATCTTGGAAGTAAACAAACCATAAAACAAAACTTCAGAAGACAGAGAAAGGTGAGGGGGGGGGGGGGGGGGGGGTGAATAAGGTCGCCTGACAAGTAAGAGTTACCAGACCGGATAAACTATTCGCAGATGAGACAACTTTTTGTTATGAATGAAATGTGGTGCTCAGGGACTGACTCTCTCTCTCTCTCTCTCTGATTGTTTGTTCGTCTGATTGTTAGCTGGATTGCAAACAGGGCTATGTCTGGATATTAACGAAAATGTGACCAAAAGTATGTTCCGTGAAGGGCAATGAGTGAATTATTTTAGAAGCTATGGGACAGGGGGTTGGGGGGTTGGAGAGGGAGTTGGATTCCTCAAGTCTTACTTTACAGTGATGTGTCTTCCTCGATAATGTCCCGCTTCGGAATTCGTATCCTCCTTCTGCTTCCCTGATTCTTAACATCTGATTTCCATAAACTTTCACATGCTATAAGCATTTCCCAAACACAAAATACATTCATGCTCTCCTCGACAAACAATTTCATATCGTTTTGTTCTTAAATTCTGCGTAGCCATTATCTAATACTTTTCTTTTTCGGATTTCCCATTCTGAGTAGATATATAATAAAAATAAAAATAATAATAATAATAATAATAATAATAATAATAATAATAATAATAATAATACACTTGTAGTCCACTAAGATTGAATATCAATGAATTACTAGAAGAAAAAACTAGCTGATTGTCACAGGAAATCTCGAATAAGCTATTCTGCAGACTATTATTTAAAAATTTTAAACAAACGAAAAAAAAAACTTCTTTAACTCTAGGGTGCCAGGAAGAAGAAGAAAAAGAATAAAAAGACACTTACCTCAAATGAAAATTTTGAAAAATGTACCAGAGGCTTCAACTGTGGCCAAAGAACTCTTTGCATATACAATGACCAAAAGAACTCCTGATATATTTACCAACATTGCGATCTAAAATATATTGCATCATGGTCATATGCATTTTATATGATATGTAGATGATATATAGTATATATATATTATATATATATATATATATACTATATATATATATATACATATAATAATATACATACAAACTGCTATATGAACTATATACTGTATCATCGTCATAAAAATTGCAGTTGACATACCCTGAGATAATAACCAAATAATAAGATTTGAAACTTTGCTCTTTCATACTTTTTTACGTCCTATTTGTTTTTTCTTCAGAACCGTCACGCGATGTGACGTCAAATGAAAAAAAAAAAAACAAGAAACTGGTATGGATGACGTTTGAAGCCCAGGCAAATTGGCAGCAGAACAAAATTATTTTAGAAACGAAAATAATTATTTTAGCAGAAAGAAATCTATTTCCGAAAAGAAAATAGCATAACATTTTAGAAATCTCAACTGGAGAATTACCACTTACGGTTATCGATGTTGGAATTCAATGCATTGAAAAAAATAGACCATCCCTCAATTTCAACAATCTAAAGTGAGACGATTTCCAAAACTGTCCACTAATCTAAAATGCAAATTGCAGCACAGTCAAAGTAAAAGAATATATTCGGGGCTTCTTTTAGAGGCAATAAAAAGTTCCTCGCTCGAACCGCTATTTAAACACTGGGCGTTCTCCCACACTGAAGTTGATGATACAGATCGTGCGATGCCGTGCGAGGCTCCCCCTCCCCAGGAGAACAAGGCTGATGCCCAAGGGGTGTCATGTCCTCCCTCACAAAAAGCCTAAGAAAAAAACCATGCCCCAATGGCGTCAGGAAATTGCCCTGTCATAATACATTTTCGGGAAGTCTGCAATCTATTAACGTGAATTTTTTTTTACCCAATGGCTGGCTTTCCTCCCCTTTTCCTATAATGGAATTTTGTTCCGAGAAAATTTATTTCTCGCATTTTGACGTCATACACCTGGTTGATTTTATGCTCTCTTTTCCAGATATATTTTTGTATTCAAGGAATTGTTTTTTCTTCATTCTAAGAACAGATATTTTTTCAGAGATGTTTATCATGAGAATATTGGCATAACTTAGTCAAAGATATCTGCAAATCTTATACTTACAAAGGCAGGACTTTTCTCAGAAAGATCTTCTGTGACATTGACGTATATACCAGAGAATATTATTCACTAAGATTTTAAATTTACACTTCTTGACACTTAAAGATTCCCCTTCCTTTTTCTCAACCCTATAATACCTTTACCTACACCTTGTTTATAATTAAGTACTGTCTTATTTCCGGCAAGTTCCCAAAGTGCAAAGCTATTAACTACAAAATAAAGCAGTTATCATTATTCTTACAAAGTTATAAACTAGCAAGACAGTCGATTATCTTAAATGTTCTTCCAGCTATTAACTACAAAATAAAGCAGTTATCATTATTCTTACAGTTATTAACTAACAAGACAGTCGATTATCTTAATTGTTCTTCCAGCTATTAACTACAAAATAAAGCAGTCCTCTTCGTTATTCTCACAAAGTTATAAACTAATTAAAGCAGGTCATTACCTTAAGTATTCTTCCAGTTATTGGTTATAAAATATAGCAGTTATCACCATTATTCTTACAATTATCTAAACATAAAGCAGTTAACTGTTATTCTACGAGTTATTAACTAGATAATAAACCACTTATCACCATTATTATAATAAAGTTAACTAATGCAGCAGTCGATTACCTTAATTAATCTTCCCGTTACTAAATGAAAAAAAAAAAAAAAAGACTAGCTGTTACGGCATCACTAATGTGCTTAGCAATGTTAAAAAAAACTGCAAGAATAAGAGTGCACCGCTTTCTATCCACATAATAGCACAATAGAACCATTTAACTGCCACTAACAAGGAAGCCTTCATTTGCCTCCGTCAAGGTCGAGTGCCTTTGACTGTCGACTTGACAGCATGACAACTGGCACTACGAATGTGTGTCAGTTTATTCGACAACTTGTCTACGCAATAAACGAAAAAGCCATGCGCCGTAAGGATTCCCTGGTAATAATGGAAAATAAAAAGTCGTGCGCTATAAACAATCCCCGGTTTTAAAAAAAATTAATAAATAAATAAAAATAAAAGCCTATGCGCTGTACACAATCTCAGGTAATAAATAAAGCCATGCACATTAAATAATTCCCAGGTAAATGAAAGTCATGTGCTATAAAGAATCCCAGGTAAAAGAAAAAGTCATGAGCTGTAAATAATCACAGGTAATAGAGAATAAAAGCCATGCTCTGTAAACAATCCCAGATAAAAAGAAAACATCAATGCGCTGTAAAGAATCCCATGTAATTTAAAAAATGGGCTTTAAATAATCTCAGGTAATAAGGGATAAAAATGTGCTTGAAACAATCTTAAATAAGGAAAAAAGCCGAGCACTTTAAACGATTGATTTCAGAGGCTATCATTAAAATTGTAACACAATCAATCCTCGGTTCAACAAGGAATCTCATAAGCAAATTTAACTTTCTTGCACACTTAACAAACACACTGGGGTTGTATAAACCTGAATAGGCTAGATTCCGATAGAACAGAATTTAGGCCAAAGGCCAAGCGCTTGGACCTATAAGGTCATTCAGCGCTGCAACGGAAATTGTAAAGGAGGTTTGAAAGACGTAACAAGAGTTGCATAATGAAACAACAAGTAGGCGAGGGTTGACGAGAGTCAGATGAAAGAGAGGGAATATGCAGGGAGCTACAGCGAAAGGAATGAAAGAGGTTGCAGCTAGGGGTCGAAGGGACGCTGCAAATAACCTCAAGTAGTGCCTACCCTACAGTGCACTGCATGAGATCTACTGACGGCACTATCTACAGTTCGAAATAAAAATGACTAAAAATTGAGATAACTTATATGGTGAATGTCCCAATCACGTCACGTTTATTCGTCCTCTCATGTTCGTGATCAATCACGAATACTAAACCATAATTAGGCAAGAGAAGTGATTGATGTTCATTTTCACTATGGTAATTTTCTTTAACTGATAGCATGAGTTTTCTTCCGCTGCTCTGAATTACAGGGGAAAAGATGTCGAAAGCGTTATCTGATGCCATACTTTCAAGCTGCAGTTATTTCTATATCTTCAAGGCTGTCTACTTTAATTTAATCTCTCTACCAGTAGGTTTCGATTTTGTTGTTGTCAAAAGAAAAAGGTTCTATGCGGAGGGTTACAAAGCAAGAGTGCAATATTTCGAAATTTGCATACTTTATAGTGAGAGAGAGAGAGAGAGAGAGAGAGAGAGAGAGAGAGAGAGAGAGAGAGAGAGAGAGAGAGAGAGAGACTACCGCAGCTCTACCAATGTGCAGTGCCCACTTTATACTACTCGTTTTAATACAGAAAATATGCAGTCTCGCAGATTATCTAAACTCGATACTTTGGTTCTTTATAAAATTAACTATACCTAGCATTAGCGCAATTTCATTCCATCCTTGGCATTTCAAGAATACCCATGACATACAAAAATTTAACGTGTTCTGATTTAATAAGATGAGAAGAGATGAGCGTTAATAATTACAGGACTTAGGGCCACGGGGCCAGGAGCAGGGGCAGGGGGAGGTCCACTCCCTAATTCATAGAGTACGAAATCCAAGTAAGAAATCAGACTGAAAAATAAAAGGACACCAGGAGCTATAAGGCTGTTATCTTTCCCTTATCTCAACTCGATCTCTTTACTTGATCTCCTCCACAAAACCCAATGAAAACATCAGTATCTTCACGTCATAGAACGAAGTGATAAGTGGTAGATAAGGCGTTACGCAAGTCCTCTCTTAATGTTGGTTTCAAAGGGCAGTTAACTTATCAAGGGGAAGTTTCTCTACTGGCAGCGAAACCCGAAATTCAACAAGGAGAAAATATGCAACCATAAATACAGAAGACACGTTGAAGGCAAGATCTACAATAAAAAGTGTCAGATTTTGTTCAATACGAATACCGCCAGTGTGGATTGGATTTTGATGATATATATATATATATAATATATATATTCTATATCTATATATAATATATATAGATATTATATATATATGTATATCTATATATATCTATATATATATATTATATATCTACAAAGTAAAAGCCTTGAGGAAAATAGGACTTCACAAGTGTAGAGCACGTCATGAACAAATTTCTTTGCTGTCATAAGGACAGCAAACAAACATTTAAGATTTTTTTTCAATACTATGAAAGAAATGCAGCACTGTGAGCGTACGTTTAACAAAATAAACACTTTGTTCAGGAGAGCGACCGCACACTGTACCTGCCCCTCGTGAAGCCAATCTATAAGCAAAATTACTAGCGGCCCATTACTTAGAACTCTCCGATTCAACAGCTGAACTCCTTTGAAAGTACGAACAGCAACCAGTTCCGAACGGAAAGCTGAAGAAAGCCGAAACCACAGCCCATGTCAAAGGGAGAACATGTTCGGACAAATTGCGTTACAATGAAGTATAGGATTACTGGACTAAACGTAGTAATCACCACCTCCAGTAACTTGTGCAAAATAACAGTCATAAACTTTGGCCCCGCTGGTCAGCTGTACATTTCTCTCTCTCTCTCTCTCTCTCTCTCTCTCCTCTCTCTCTCTCTCTCTCTCTCTCTCTCTGTGCTGTAACTTTAACTTTTATAACAAATATTTTATCAAGGTAAGAATTTTATTGAGCCTAAAGTACTATTATAAAAAGATTCATATTTTATATGCAAAATTTTCGATGTTTTAATTACTTTTATGATG
>NC_061089.1:46220463-46240463 GCF_015104395.2 Macrobrachium nipponense | reverse complement strand
GATTTTTGGCAATATGTCAAGCACTAGGACAACTAACGCAAGGCATACACGTAAGGACTGACACGCTGATTTTACCGAGGTTGGCATGAACCGGCCTATCTTTATAGTATACTGGTGGTAAAAAAAAAAAAAAAAAAAAAAAAAAAAACTTAAAAATAAAATAAAAAAACCGACGAGACTAGCCAGTCCTCTCATCTTTTCAACATGTTCAACCGAACAGGTGAGTCTAGCCAAGACTGCAGTTTTTTGCCCCTTCGCGGTAGTAGTCCCTGCAGGTTTGCGACCCCCACCCCGGGTTCCCCCGGGTAAGTCCTGCAAGTTTTTGCGCCCGCCGCCCCACCCCTGTTAAGTCTGCGTTTTGCGAGCCCCCTTTTGCGCCCCCCCCCCCCGGGTAAGTCTGCAGTTTTGCCCCCCTTCCCCTCCGTGATAGTGTGCTAGTTTGGCGCTCCGCCCGGGGAATAATCTGTAGTTTTGCCCCCCCCCCCCCCCCGCGACGGTAGTAATCTGCAGTTTTGCCTCCCGCCCAGGCGGTAAGTAGTCACTGCCAGGTTTTGTTGCCCCCCCCCCCCCCACCACCAACCCCACCCGGGTAAAGTCTGTAGATTTGCCCCCGTGATAGTAGTTTACAGTTTCACACCCCCCCCCCAGTAGTAGTATGCCAGTTTCGCTCCCCTCCCCCCCCCCCGTAGTAGTCTGCTGTTTTGACCCCCACTCCCAGTAATAGTCTGCAGTTTTGCCCCACTCTTAGTAATATTCTGCAGTTTCACCCCCCGCCCCGGTTGTAGTCTGCAGTTTCGCCCCCCGCGGTAGTAGTCTGCAGTTTCCCCTCCCCCCCACCGAGTCGCGGCAGTTATCTTTAGTTTTGCCCTATGTCTCAAATACTAATTTCTATAATCTTCCGGGTTATTTTCCTTTAATTATTTCAATAAAGTCATATGATGAAACCTTTCATTCTTAGCCATGGTTTCACCCATACTTTACGATTTTTCTTGCATATTTCATGCTCGTATTCGTCTTGCAGGAGTGCTACTATCATTATTGCACTATTTTCCTTTTACTTGGACACTACAGGACTGAAAGGAACACTGCCATTGCATATTAACTCTGCCCTCTCAAAATGTGCGTAGAGCACGTCATCTGCGTGTATGGGCAATAGCCAGGACCCACGGTCCAGAGCCAGGACCCAAAGTGGGTCTGGAGAGCGCGCTAATCCCGGCAAGACGGGTTAAAATCCGATGGCAGTCGCGTACGTGCACCAGCGCTGAAACGGAAATGGACAGTGAAAGTTTTGAAAGGTGTAACAGGAGGAAAACCTCGCAGTTGCACTATGAAACAATTGTTAGGAGAGGGTGGACAGTAAGATATAGAAAGAGAATATGAACGGAGGTGCAGTAAAAGGAATGACAGTAGTTGCAGCTAGGGCCGAAGGGACGCTGCAAAGAACCCTTAAGTAAAGCCTACATTGCACCAAATGAGGCGCACTGACGGCACTACCCCGCTACGAGAGAGAGAGAGAGAGAGAAGAGAGAGAGAGAGCCGAAACGAGGTCCCCCCTAGAGCTTGGCCAAGAGTACGGTAGCCGAATCGGACGACTAATCCTGGACAAAAAAGGACTTAATCCGCAATTAGAGCCGAGAGCTGACTAATGGAGGAGAAATGAAGAACATCTTTCACGTGCCGCCCTTTGGTTCCTCCTGAAAATCTAATGGCCCAACTCCCTCCTGACGGTTTATCTTCATCTTCGTTCTCATTCATCGAAATCCCGTGGCCCTGTTATTACAGACCAAGGTCTTTTTATAACTTGTTATTACCAGACTTGAAAAGCCGAACACCACTCCGAGGATCACACGCTATTACTAAATGGATCCGCCGTTACTGGTTACTCGCTCTCTCTCTCTCAATCGCTCTCCCAAGGGAGTTTCTACCAAAACTCGTTCTCAATTAGGGGATTTTTTTTTAATTTTTTACAATAACCCCCTCCCCCTCACCACGGCCCCCAACGATATGCCCACGAGGCACGAGGGAGACTATTGGGGAGGGGGCAGAGGAATGACTTAGGGTCGACAGTGCGTGAATTTGCGCTCATCGAGGTACAACTATGAAAAGTTTCGAAAAATGGACAAGTGATACTTGCCAATTTCCATTTTCTGCATCTACACTGGGACAGATAAGAGAGACGGATGGATGGAATGGAATATATAGATGTTAAGGCCAGAGGACACGCACTGGGACCTAAGGGGTCATTAAGCGTTAACATGGAAATTGACTATAAGAAGGTTTTAAAGGTTAAACAGGAGGTAGACTTCGCAGTTGAAATACGAAATCAATTGTTAAGAAAGGGTGGAAAGTCAGATGGAAGAAAGAGAACAGAACGGAGGAGGTGCAGTAAAAGGAATAACAACGGGTTGCAAGCTAGGGGCCGAAAGGACGCTGCAACTACTCTTAAAGAAGAAATTTTTAAAAGTGGATAAGTGGTTCTTGTCAATTTCCATTTTCCACTTCTACACTTGGACTGATAAGATGGACGGATGATATTCAGGCCACCAGGGTCGTAACATGAAATCTAGTGACGTTAATAAAATGGGGAACTGATAGCGAGTGAGATGGAGGTCTGGGGAAATGAATCTGGGAAATTTCATCGTGACACGGATGACATTTTAAAAGGTACTATTCAAGATGTTAAGATGGCGAGAGTGGTTGTGTCTGTTAGATATTTAAATGAGCGGGAGATGTTAGATATATTAACTTAATCATCGCAAGTGTCAAGTATGCAAAACAACTTAAAACTTTACCTTTCTATCTATTCTGGTAGTAATGACAGGTACATAAAACACGTTTAAATATACGTATTTATAAAAGTTTATGATACTTGTTAAGATGAGACAATCTGGTGAGAAATATATATATATATATATATATATATATATATATATATATATATATATATATATATGTGTGTGTGTGTGTGTGTGTGTATGTATGTCATGTATGTATTAGTAGTGTATGTATATGTATATATATATCTATATATTATATATATCATATATATTACATCTATATATATATATTATATATTATATATAAAACAAAGACTAATGGTTGTCCTCAAGGGGGAAAAATGGCTTCAGTTCAAAATGAACCATTCTGATAATTTCGAACCATCAAACTGAGCCTCAAGAAATTAATGGCATCAACAACAACAACAAAAAACTATTAAAGTGGTTTAATAATAATAAATCGCTTCGAAAGAGAATAAAATATAGCGATAGTAATTTACCCTCAGAAGATACTAACGTTTATGATATCAACCAAATACAATTATAAACATCAATCACATTAATCAAACACAATATACACAAGTAAATCTTGAAACACCCATTCATTTTATTTTCAGGCTCTTAGCTACGATAAATACTGCAACCGCTCTGACACCTGAATTGACAATAGCGACCATGAAACCATTAAACTTCATTACAATCGTAGTCAGAGAGAGAGAGAGAGAGAGAGAGAGAGAGAGAGAGAGAGAGAGAGAGAGAGAGAGCTGGGACTTCAATACTTCACCTTTGACCTTTTCCAATGACCGGTGCACAATGGGTACCGTAAACAGTTTCAGGAGGTACCATACAAACAAGTTTTTTCTTTGCGAACGACCAAACTGCTAGAAATTTATTTAAGGCTGCTTAACCATACGTTTTTTAAATGCATTGGATCTCTTGAAACCGTAGATGTAATCGCCCCTTCAGTAGGAAATCCAAGGTGTAACTCTACTGAAATAAATCCTCCATATGGACTGAAGTACAAATGCCAGCGCGTGATACAACTATACTTTAAAATAAACAAATACATTTTACCTAAGTCCTTCTGATGCCTAACAATCAGAATGAATATATATAGTGAAGCTAGGGGGTTATCCATAATAATTCATTATTATATATATATATATATATATATATATATATATATATATATATATATATATATATATATATATATATATGATATATTTATATATATATATATATATATATATATATATTATATATATATATATATATATATATATATCTATATATATATATATATATATATATTTACAGCGAAGGTAGAGAAGCTGGTATAAATAGAGGGGAAAAAGGAAAGTGTGCCACACGCCAGGTAATTTTTTTCAGAACCTGATATACAAAGTCCCCCCCCCCCCTCAAACCTCTCTCTCGTCTCTCTCTCTCTCTCTCTCTCTCTCTCTCTTCTCTCTCTCTCTCTCTCTCTCTCTCTCTGCCCTTCCTGTTATCAACACAATAACCAAGAGCACCTAAGGCAAGGAAATTTTCTTATGCTACCAACTGTTTTCTTCATACTAGAATAATAAAGTTCAGCCCAAATACTACCTTAGACTCACTCTCTCTCTCTCTCTCTCTCTCTATCCTCTCCTCTCTCTCTCTCTCTCTCTCTCTCTCTCTCTCTCTCAAACGCGCTGTGTAAGGCCAAATTTTATATTCATACACTAACAAATAATGAAAATTACAAGAATAACGACTACGTGAATTTTCAACGTAATCCTTCGTCTATGCAGGTAGAAGGACGAAATGAACAATGACTGTAACCTTGGCGTTCTCAAAGCCAACCTCCTATTTGGGAATATGTATAGATTATAACATCACTAGACTAAAGGCCAAGTGCTGGGACCTATGAGGTCATTCAGCGATGAGAGGGAAACTGAGAGTAAAGGAAGTTTGAAAGGTGAAACAGGGGAAAAACCGAAATATCAAACAATTGTTCGGGGTGGGTGAATAGTAAGATGGAAGACAGAGAGTATGAACGGACGAGATACAGAAAAAGGAATGAATGTGGTTGCAGCTAGGGATAGAAGGGACGCTGGAAGGTTCCTTCAACCATGCCGACAGTGCACCGCGTGAAGTGCATTGATGGCACTACCCAATTACGGGAGGGATATGTAATGCAAAACATTGGGAAACGAACAATATAACATAAGCAATGTACATATATATATATATATATATATAATATATAATATATATATATATATATATATATATAATACCAAAAAATCAGCTAATAATAATTTGAAACTTTAAAATAAAAACAAAACAGGAGTAAGTGAGGAAGGCTATCTATTCAAGGAAAGGAAAAGAGCCAAGTGTCCACAACAGTTCGTACATGCCCAGACAACACTTAGGCCAGAGAGAGAGGAGACGAAGAAACAGTTTAAGCCTGGAGAGAGGTGCTTGATAAATAAAGACCCAAGGGTCGTTAAGTAGGCTGTTTGTTTAGTAGTGCCTATAATTGGAAAATGTTTTTTTTCCACAGTAATTTTGCATTTGGATGTATGAGTCCTTATATTAGAAAATTCCGGATTGGATATTTTTTACCCTGTCCTATAGCTAAGACCTACATGGCTATACTAACGAACCTGCAACAGCCTTCGAGAGGATCCAACGCAATTACCAAGGCATCTTGGGCATTCAAATTTATATATTACGTTGGATCTCATGAATTCTTGAAGCTTATCCTTATAACTGAAGCAACCTCCAATTTTCTTACGATGCATAAGAATGAGGTTTAATTTTAAAAATCCTAGTCGTTTTCAATAATTTGTTTAACCTTGGAACGTTAATTGTCGGAGTGAATAAAGGGAATTGGTGCATACAAAGTTAATTTTGGAACAAAGTTCAATGTAGGTTTGGAAACAAACCTTACTAACATTTTGTTGATAATACTAAAAACTAAATTTCTTGGGAATGAGTTTTTAGTGAAAATACTCGAGTAAAAATTAAATTTCAACATGAAAAGAGGCCCAATCTGAGGTATATCTAAGTGCTCTAAAAAACAAGAATGGTGATTGCATTTATTTTAAAGAATGGAAACATGAACTAAAAAAGTTGGTGCTTAAACCTGTAAAGGCATTTTTCCTGAAAACAGAAGTACTAAAACCGTGGTTATGTCTAATAACCTTAACATCTAAAAATGCCAGTGTTGTCCTTTTCTTGTTCTAATGTAAACTTCATGTTAGGATGTATGTTATTGACATATTCCAAAAATAATTGACATTGCCAGGAATGTTTGAATAAGGTAAATGTATCATCAACATATCTTCTGTAATATGTTGGTTTAAAGCTCTTGGGGCAATTATTTAAAAATTCTTCCTCAAAATAACCCATAAAAAAGTTTGCAAACAACGGGCCTACTGGGGGAGACCCGTAGCAACTACCCCCCCCCCCCCCCCCCCGCGACCTGCAAGTGTGCTTATGAAAGATGAAAGTTGAATCTTGCACAGCAAGTTCTAAAAGTTTTAAAAAGCTGTCTATTAAAACAATAAAAAATTCCAGCATCACTAAAAACCTTATTTAGGATAATCTCAATGGTTTCAGAAACAGGTACGTTAGTGAATAAGGACTCAACGTCTAGGTTGGCCATAAATAGTTCACCACCTTGTAACAGCACTTGCTGTTGAAAATCAAAACCATTCTTTAAAGTAAATTTCGATATAGAATATTCGTTTAGAAGTATAGCCAGAAACTTTGAGATGTTGTAGGTAGGACTGTTGTAGGACGACATTATAGGTCTCATTGGTATACCATCCTCATGTATTTTAGGGAGTCCATAAATATGCTAAAAGAATAACCAGTAACAAAGTTTATGAAATACCTCCTCATTAATAATCCCATCTCGTTTAAGTTTTCTAAGAAAACGGTTGATTTTGTCCTCTTTTTTGTAAATGTCAACAATGTTCGGTTCACCAGTTAGTTTGAATTTAGAGTTATCCGACAGAATTACATTCATTTCTTCAAGATAGTCAACTTTACTAAGAATTACTATACCTTTGCCAGGTTTGCATATTACTATGTTATCAACTTTACCAATTTCTTCAGAATTTCAGAGCCCATTTTACCTTAAATTTCTTATATGTGTCGTGAAGTAACAAGGACAATTTCTGTTGCAAGCCAGTAGGAAGCAAATTCTAAATAAACAAATCAAATTAGCCAATACCGCCATCAGAATTTCAAGCAGATTATTGCAATGCATTTCAATGGGGTAGAAGTTTGTTTTACCAGCTTCCCGGATGTATTGAAGATGTCTGTCTTCCACAACGGGAATTCACACTCGTCTTAATTATTTACTGTGACGTCAGTGCCTTTAGCTGTGTGGTGGTATCCATGTCTGTTTCTATGATTGAAAGATATATATATATATATATATATATATATATATATATAGTATATATAATATAATATATATATATATATATCTATATATCACACTTGGAGATACACGCAGTAAACAAGTTATTCTTCCAGAAAACAGTACATTTTGAAAAAACAAGGAAGCATATACAATTTAATATCATGAAATTTACACATTTTCCCCAAAAAATTATTAATGAAAAGACGAATGAAAATATAATAAATAAATATAAATATATATATATATATATAATAATATAATAATAATATTATATATATATATATATTATATATATTAATTATATAAATAATCGAACCAGAGAGAGAGAGAGAGAGAGAGAGAGAGAGAGGAGAGAGAGAGAGAGAGAGAGAGAGAGATACATGTGAGACTAATTTATTAGTAGTTCATTTATTTTAAGTCCTTCATAAACATCTTACAAATATATGGGTCCAAATGGTACATTCCCAGACTAAGATTTAGGTTGTTTTTATTAGTGATTTGTATAATTGCCGATTCCAGTAAATTTCTTGAAACATAATCATTAGATCTAGCAATTACCGAGGTATCACCCCAATTAATACAATGATTTTCACTCAGATGGATAACAGTGTATTTGAAGTCTGGGCTGTTCTAACTGAATACATATGCTGCTTAATAGTACACAAATTTTTACTTGACTGACCAACGTAAAACGATGGGCAATCCTTACAAGGAATTGTGTAAATGATGTTAATTTGTTACGGGACTATTCTTAATTAGCATATCTTTAATGGTATTGTTATAAGAGAACACTACATTAACATTAAACGATTTAAATATTGATTTTATGGTTTCAAATCCACGAAAGTAAAGTAAGCTAAGTACATTTTAGGCATTTCTTTTCATTAATAGCAACACTTTAGGAACTTTTTGTTTTTGAGCTTTTGATAAAACATAAATTAATTAAATGAGGTGGGTAGCAGAGATCGTTTCCTATCTTTTTTTATGTATTCTATTTCTTGGTCAAGATATTGTGGACTCGTGATACGCAAAGCGCGTAGGAACATAGAAGAAAAAAATTGAAATTTTAATATTAAGATGGTGACCAGAATAAAAATGTACATATGTTAAATTATTTGTGGGTTTTCTATAAATACTGAATTTGCATTGGAAAGATTCTCTATGTATTAATACATCTAGGAAAGGGATGACATTGTTATTTTCGATTTCAACAGTGAATTTTATGGATGGCACTAAATTATTCAATTTAGACAGTAAATCATTTACATCGATACCAACAGGTAAGACTACTAAGATATCATCGACATATCGGTACCATTTTAAGGGGACAAGCGTGATATTCGGGAGGTGTTGTCTCTCAAAAAATTCCATATATAAGTTTGAAAGGAGAGGTGATAAAGGGTTACCCATGGCCATACCCAATATTTGTTGGTAATATTCTCCATTAAAAATAAATCTGCAATCACAAATACATAACTTAATCAAGGAAATTATGTGACTAACGGACATAGGTAATTCATGCAGTACAAGTTCATTACTTAAATATTCTAGCACAGAGTCAATAGGGACTTTAGTAAACAAAGAACATACATCAAAACTGACAAAGATATCGCTAGGGTTTAGTACAGTTATTTAATTTTTCCACAAGATCAAGAGAATTCCGGATGTGTGAATTAGATACAGTTCCTAGTAGCGGGGATAACAATTTAGTAAGATATTTAAATAGTTTATATGCAATTGATCCTACATTACTAATAATTGGGCGCATAGGTTTGCTTTCCTTATGAGTTTTGACTAGGCCATATAAATAAGGTAATGAGGGACACTTTACAGTTAACTTACACTAAAGTTCTTTTTTATCTTTAAGAATTTGTTTGATATTGATATTAAAGTTTTTTATTACTTGGTCCAACGGATTTTTTGCGAATTTTTTTTAAGTTATTTCATCTTCTAGTAAAGTATGCAGGACCTTAAAATAAATGAACTCCTGATAAATTAGTCCCACATGTATAGTTATTATCTCTCTCTCTCTCTCTCTCTCTCTCTGGTTCGATATTCTCTCTCCCTCTTTCTCTTGCTCGATATATATATTTATATTTTCTTTCGTCTTTCCATTAATAATAATTTTCTGGGAAAATTTGTGTAAATTTCATCATATTAAATTGTATATGCTTCCTTGTTTTTTCAAAATGTACTGTTTTCTGGAAGAATAACTTGTTTACTGCGTGTATCGTCCAAGGTGTGGCTACCTCCAGGCGTTTCCTTGTTTCTGTAGAGTGAAATTGCCCTTATTGCTAATCTTGTAGTGTCAGTTTGGATATTAAGCCTTCTTTTGACTATGGTTTCCTCTGTAAAAATCAGTTTGCCTTAGTAAAGGGTGGTTGAACAGGACCGAAAGTACTCGGCTATCTCGCTTTTTCATTTTTCCTTCGTGGCAAAAACCTTTATTTATACATAGCATCACGGTTTTATATACTTCGTGATCAAGTTATTCAATATATATAGTATATATATATATATATATATATATATATATATATATATAATATATATATATATATATTATCATTATTTCATACAAACAGACATGGATACCACCACACAGCTAAAGGCACAACAGACGTCACAGTAAATAATTAAGACGAGTGTGAATTCCCGCTGTGGAAGGCAGACATCTTTTCAATATATACATCCGGGAAGCTGCTAAAACAAACGTTTTTTTTTTTTTTTTTTTTTTTTTTTTCTATCTGGAATCTGCTTCCTACTGGTATTAACGTATTAATCTTTCCTAGAGACTGACCCTCACAGGTTTTAACCGGCTATGTATTCACCTTTGCGGCGTGTTTAGTACAAACCCGTTGCGGATGACCGTAAAAAAAAACAAAAAAAAAAACTGTAAAAATCGTCAAGATAATGACCCATCAGGTTATTATTAGTCCTAGATAACGACCCTCGGAAACCCCTGGGGGTTACTACCTACGAAAGATCAGCATTGACCAAATTTAGCTAATGTGACTATCGACTCGTATTTATTACCTGCTACGTGAATTTGCTTCTCTCTCTCTCTCTCTCTCTCTCTCTCTCTCTCTCTCTCTCTCACAGACAAACTATTTACAGTAATTCGTAAGCCAAAAAAGCATATGAACATACCTCTTTCTATGCGGGCACAAAATATATATATGTATTAACATTTCCTCATTCAGCAGTTGCACTGGGTAACGTCAGGTTATATATATATATATATATTCTATATATATATATATATATCTATCCTGTTATATATATATATAATATAATATATATTTATATATGATATATATGTAATGTATGTACCTAGGGACAAATACTTAACACAAGCTCCTTTTCTTTTGAAACCTCCCCTACACTACCGGCAACACTTCAAGGTAGCAACAAAATATCTGTAAGGCTTCTAAGAGATGAAAACATTAACTTAAAAAAAAAAAACTTTCTACGTGCGTTCCCTCTGTTTAACCACTTTGACAAGAGCGAACAGCGGATTTAGAGGAACAAAACTACAGAAATCCGTGCCCTTATTTACTTGAGAGAGAGGAGAGAGAGAGAGAGGGAGAGAGCGAGATGAGAAGGAGAAGAGAGAGAGAGAGAACCTTCCTGACCTTACAGACCTTACATCTTGTTCGGTTGCCCCAGGTCCCTCAGTGTGAGGCACCTCTAATGTCTACCAGAGAGTTGCTAGTGCAATCTTTCCGGTATATTTTGCATCTTCCAAATCTTGGATGGTCTGGGATGCAGTTTAGATATTTGTCGAGCTTATTCTTAAACACATCTAAGCTCACTCCTGATATATTCCTCAGATGAGCTGGCAACGCATTGAATAGACGCTGCATTGTCGATGCTGGTGCGTAGTGGATTAATGTCCTGTGTGCTTTCCTTATTTTTCCTGGTATAGTTTTGGGCACTATTAATCTACCTCTGCTTGCTCTTTCTGATATTTTTAGTTCCATGATATTTTCTGCTATTCCTTCTATCTGTTTCCATGCCTGAATTATCATGTAGCGTTCTCTTCTCCTTTCTAGACTATATAATTTTAAGAATTGTAGTCTTTCCCAGTAGTCTAGGTCCTTAACTTCTTCTATTCTAGCTGTAAAGGACCTTTGTACACTCTCTATTTGAGCAATATCCTTTTGATAGTGTGGGTACCATATCATATTGCAATATTCAAGTGGACTACGAACATATGTTTTATAAAGCATAATCATGTTTAACTTTTCTTGTTTTGAAGTGCCGTAACAACATTCCCATTTTTGCTTTACATTTTGCCAACAGAGTTGCTATTTGATCATTGCATAACATGTTCCTATTCATCATCACACCAAGGTCTTTAACTGCTTCCTTATTTGTGATGTCTCATTATTAGGTCCCTTATATGCATATAGCTTTCTTTCTCTGTCTCCATAATTTATTGATTCAAATTTATCAGAGTTAAATACCATCTATTTACCTCTGCCCAATCATATACTTTGTTAAGGTCTCTTTGTAGAGCGTTCCTATCTTCATCACAAGTAATTTCTCTACGTTATTCTTGTGTCATCTGCGAAACTACTCACTACCGAATCCTTACATTATTGTCTATGTCTTCAATCATAATAACAAACAGTATTGCAGCTAACACCGTACCTTGCGGCACACCGGATATTACCTTGCTTCATCCGATTTCTCGTCGTTTGCAATAACTATCTGTTTTCTGTTGTGTAAAAATTCTTTTAACCATCTTCCTACTTTATCCACGATATTGTGTTTTCTAATTTTCTTCGCTAATATATTATGGTCTACTTTATCAAAAGCTTTTGCAAAGTCTAAATAAACCACATCTGTTTCATTTCCGCTTTTGCATATTTTTGAATATGTTCTCACGGTGGACTAACAGTTGGGTTTGTGTACTTTTTCCGGGTACGAAAACCATGTTGTCCTTTATTAAAACAAATTATTTTTTATAAATGTTTCATAATATTTTTCTTCATTACCCTTTCATACACTTTCATAATATGTGATGTTAGACTCACAGGCCTATAATTACTTGCCTCTAGTCTTGATCCACTTTTGAAAGTAGGGGTAATATATGCTAATTTGTGCTCATCATATATCTTGCCTGTATCTACACTTTGTCTTAATAATATTGCAAGTGGCTTTGCGATAGAATGAACTACTTTCTTTAACAAAATAGCAGGAATTCCATCAGGCCCTGCAGCAGCTCCATTTTTAATTTCATTAATAGCCTGCACAATATCAGCTTCATTAATATCTATGTCGGCTAAATATTCACTATTTTCATCCCTTACTTCTATATCATTATCTTCATTATCTATTCTAGGGGTGAATTCTCTCTTATATCGTTCTGCCAGTATGTTGCAAATTTTCCTTTTTTTCATTCGTTAATCTCCCTTCAATTCTCAGAGGGCCTATTTCTATTCTTCTTTATTCATCTTCTTCGCATATGAGTAATAGTTTGGGGTTTTGCTTGATATTAATAGGGTTTTTTCTTCCAAGTCCCGTTTTTTCATTTTCTTTTGATTGTAATAAATCTTTTTGTTTCTGCATTTCTATCTTACTTTTTAGTTTTCTATAACTTCCCATGCATTTTTTTTTGTTTTCTTTTGCAAGACCTTTTTTGTTTTTCCACTTTCTGATTTTCTGGAACAAGATCCTTCTGTCTCTTGGTATGCATGAATGTTTACTTTTCTTCTTCGGTATATATTTTTCCACTATTTTCTCCAATATTTTTATAATAATCTCCGTATTTACCCTTATGTCATCACTTACGAAAATGTTATCCCAATCTTTGTTTAATTCTTCATTAATTTCTGACCATTTTATATTTACTGTAGAAGTTGTATTTTCCATATCCTTCCCACTTTTTCATTTCTTGCTTATCTCTATTTTCACTTGCTTTGGAATGAACTGTTAATTCTATGACATTATGGTCTGAAATACTCGCATTATAAAACTATTATTTCTTTAACATAATTCATCTCGTTCACAAATACTAGGTCTAAAGTATTTCCTTTCTTGTTGGCAGGTGATTTATTTGTTGAATGTTGTATTCTAGTAGCATATCTAATAGCTTTTCAAATTGCCTCTTATCTTCTGCACTACTATTACTCTCTTTTTTTATATGTATAAGTACAACCACAATCTCCTATTCGTTCTTTCCATTCTACGAAAGGAAAGTTGAAGTCACCAGATAGGAGAATAGTCCGTCCTTGTGATTTCTACATATATCATCCAATTTTTCAATTATTAAGTCAAACTCTTTAGTATTAGGAGGTCTATATATTACTATGTTCATCAATTTTTCAGATTCAAATTCTACCGCTATTAGTTCACATTCTGAGTTACTATATTCTCATATATTTTTCCTTGTTTTTTGTCTTTCATATATTGCGGTTCCCCCTTGATTCCTATTTTTCTATCTGATCTATAAGTTTGGAACCCTTTTATTTGATCATCATTCCCAGTTTCTTGGGAATACCAGGTTTCACTTATATTCATTATATCTATTTTCTTTTCATTTTGGGTTAGTTTCTTCTAAGTACTCTATTTTTCTTTTGAGTTACTCGTAACTAAACCCTGCGCATTCATCACTATGATGGTTTGCGTGTTTCTCCTTCATTTAATACTGGTAGTAATAAGGATTTTCCCATGTCTCTTTCCTGTTCTGGTATGTTGTTCTTTTTTTCATTTCAGAAATTCTGACATTAAAAATCCAACTTTTCATAATATTTGATCTTCCTTCATCATAATTATTAATTTTGTGTCTGAATCTGCAATTTTCTCCGTTTCCTGCAATATCCTCTTGCATAATAAATACAGTTATTATCTCTTGAGTAGAATTTCGGAGCTGAGAGAGAGAGAGAGAGAGAGAGAGAGATACAACGCCTTTATTTACTTCTATTATGGTCAAATTACTTTCCAATAAGAATTCAATGTTTATATCATATACAGCCAGAGAGAGAGAGAGAGAGAGAGAGAGAGAGGAGAGAGAGAGAAGGAGAGAGAGAGAGAGAGAGAGAAAATGCTACAGATATCCCACGCATTATTTACTTCTATTATGGTCAAATTACCTTCCACTCAGAATTCAATGTTTATATCAGAGAGAGAGAGAGAGAGAGAGAATGCTAAAGATATCCCACGCATTTATTTACTTCTATTATGGTCAAATTACCTTCCGCCAGAACTCAATGTTTATAGTATATACTGCAAATTATAAGAGGCTGGAGCCACAAAAGAAGAGAGAGAGAGGAGAGGTGAGAGAGAGAGGAGGGAGAGAGAGGAGAGAGTAGAGAGCGAATGCTACTACCTGCCTTAATTATACTTCCCTCCCAACACAGAAAAAAAAATAAGAAAAAGGGTCACAACAACAATCACGTGAATCCTTTTTCATAAGAAATCAACCTGGCAGAATACACAAACCCAGCCTAACTGCAATAAGAATACAATCTCTTTTGTCCCCCACAGTTATTCTACGATTAAATAAAATTACCCAGGGTTTTCAAGAGGTTTAATACGCTGTGTGTTAGTCATACTGCATACCCTGTGTGTGTGTGTGTGCGTGTGCGTGTGCGTGTGTTAGTCATACTGCATACCCGTCATATACTGAAATTAAGTAAATAAAAAATATAATCACACACATTCTTGCAGTCAATACCAGTGGGAAAAAATGAGAAATCTCATCAAGAAATTTGTCTTAAACATGCCAGGTTCCCCTTGCAGTAATCTGTCATAATAAAACTACATTATCAAAAAACTGCCAAATGAATATTTCTAAGCAAGATACTACATAAGTTGTTACCTGAATTTAAAAACACTGACTCAGGGAATATGTACAATCATAAACAGAACTGAGAAATCTCATAAAACTTGCCAGGTTCCTTTTAATGATGTCATAAAAAATAATTTGATTATCAAACGCCACCAAATAAATATTTTTAATCTAATCTAAATGAAAAAAAATATTACTTGACTAAAAGAATACAAAGAACCTTGAAAAATGATCCCATCTTTCAACTAGCAACGCAAGACTGATGATTCAGTAGAGACTGTACAAAGAACTGGAGAGACTAACAGGATGGAAAATTAACCCTCTATATTATACATGACTGATTGATTTATTTCATGTTCTCCGGTATAGGAACAACGAGGGTCACTGACGCCGATATCATTTGTTAAGAATGACAAACGTAGGAAATATCTATGAACATAATTACTAGTGTATATGTATATATTATACTATATATATATATATATATATATATATATATATATATATTATATATGTTTTTTTTTTTTTGTAGTTCTGCTTCTATACAGATCTAGAAGTGCCATTGGTATCATAAACAACTTCAGTGAGGACTTTGTGTATATATTAACCTTGAAGCTTGGGAACGATTGCTACTGCAACCTGCAACTTGAACGTTCGTCTACAAAGCTCACTTTACATTATTACAGTTGATAGAATAAGATTACAAAATACCGTGTGATACCAGCCCACAAAACTGAAGTCATCAACGATTTAATTCTCCAGCAAGCAAAAGTAGATTAAAAAAGTTAAACATTGAAAAGAACTTAAATTTTTTTCTTATGACCAATAACACAAGAAAAAAAACTAAGGAACTAGAAAATACTCTGGCACATAAGAAAAAAAATTCTCTCTAAAAGGCCAAATGTGGAGGAAAAAAAAAAAAAAAAAGGACCAAGCCTTGTCCAACCTGTTCCTGGGATGAACTCGTGACCCAGATTAGGAACTCCTTTCATTGTGTCCTTGAATTTCACCTTTGTTCTTCCCGTAGTAAGAAAAACGATTCTCTCTACCCAGGACATTAGGATTGTACTTTGGGACCTGCTATAAATGTTATAACAAAACGTTTATGTAGGTATGCCAATACATTTTTAAATAAAACGTTTGTGTGTATATATAGTATATGTATATATATGATATATATATATATATATATATATTATATATATATATATATATATTATATCTATATATATATATAAATATATATATATATTATATATATATATTAATATATAGAGAGAGAGAGAGAGAGAGAGAGAGAGAGAGAATTATAATTAATAATTATTTACACATTCCCGTGGCACAGTCTTCCACAGAGAAATACCATGCCCTTAAATGAAGAACATTTCTCATCCACTTGCAAAAAACAGACGAATTTGTGGAATTATGTTGTTGCGCGATCGATGCCCTGAGAAGCAGGTTCCAGTGAAAATGAGAAATAGATTATTGATAAGCTGAATAAAATATGAGATACGCCAAACACTAAGAATGCGGAGCAGCTACACTCGACGGCATACAGTGAACAAAATATACTCTTTTTTCGTTTGTTTGACAAAAACGGGCCCTTTATCTCAACTTCCCTAATTCTATCGGAATGCACAGCACCCACAATCTTTAAATGATGTTCGACATTTTGAATGTTTTTTTTTTTTTTTGACTGTCGACAGATACATTCTTAGTAGTCGACAAGCGGTGAGCTCTCGAAATAGGCGGATGTTTCGATTCGACTTTCAGAACTTGAAAAGACAAGGGAACCTTGAATAACGATAATCGGGAAGTCGGCAGTGGTCGAGATCTGGAAAGGTCGACTGATGATCTGAATCGGCCGCTGGCAATATGGTTGAGGGAAGCGACTATTTCAGTATATATGGGATAATTCCAGTTCAGATCAAAGACCCCACAATGACTCCGATTGAGATACATCGAAAACAGTCTTAAACGCCAAATTAAGGTTCCTGAACAAACACAAGCAGACGGACTTTCGCCTTACTAACGAAACACAACGAAATACAATACAGATCTTTCGCGAATGTAGCTTGAACTTCGAATTCCATGCCCCGCGTCCGTCCTCTCAAATTGAACTCTTGACTTATAACTTTAGTGGAGTCCAAACCATTAGTTTTTAAAAATTAATGAAATGACTGTTGCTTTCTGTATTTCATGCTAGTAAGAACACGAAACCCTATAAGGGAATATTTTTAAGGATTAAGCTCCCTGCTGCGATATCCTAAAATATACGTATATAATGGGGATAAAAATAATAAAAATAAACACCCAGAAAAAATCTTTGTATAATGCAAAGCATTTTCAAATTTACAACGATAAGAAATGAGTAGTTTCTCTCTGTGGATAACAATAATGAGTAGGTCAAGTATCTCCCACAGTTGCAGAGAGCATTACCACTGAAACCAAGGATAAAAGACCCTTTTTTTATGGCTCTTGACCAAAGAGCATAAAACCGAAGGTTATCTCGCATCAGAGCCACAAAGCTATTTAATGTTCTCAGCCACCGGACGGGAGTCTCTCGTAATACAAAAGCTCCATGCCTAAATGAGATGCAGCAGAAGTGAAACGATTTTTTTCTGCTTTACTGGAATCAATTTCGTTGTACTGTCCGATGACCTCCTCTTCTTGAAAGCCCAACTTCCTTAACAGGAGAGAAAGCGAGATGGGAAAAGAAACCAGGAGGTCGGTTCTTGAGATTCTCGAAGCCACGAGAGAAAGAGTGGACAAGAAAATGAACCTTTATTTTCTTAAATTCGGGCTTTATTAGCTTATAATATGAGGAGGAAGGGGAAAATCAACGTACAAGACCTTACTTTCTTGAATACCATGATCCTTTAACAGAGGAGAAAAAGAAAGTACATTGATTTAAAAAAAAATAGACCTTTACTTTTTTCAAGGGGAAAAATCAAATATAAATAACAATATTTTCTTAACCTCAGAATTTCTTCCTAGAGAAGAGAATGCACAATGGGGGCACATACATCCTAAAAACTCCTCCTCACAAGCCATAATATATTCAGATTAACCATGCAACGCTGTTGCTGCAAAAAGAACACCCAGATACAAGCGGTTAATGCCCGTAGAACCAAGGGTCCTGCAGACCTTGGGTAGAACACCCAAGATACCTGGAATACATTACAGGACCGCAAACGAGGTCAAAGAACAGCACACACGCACGCACACAATCATCAAGCAATTTCATCTGCAGCTCTCTCTCTCTCTCTCTCTGTACTTACATAAACAACCTGAGGCCCACTACAAAAATTTCTTTCTTCGATCCCCACAAGGAGATGTGTTTGCTGGGGAAACAGAGCTTTCTTTAATGGTATGCTTAAAAGGGAGCCCTTTGAGATCGCCTGGATCAACTAACCAGCAAAATTAATCCAGGACTTTGATTGGTCAACGGCTGACGCTCCGACAACCGAGGAGCCAATGGCAAGGCTTCTGCATCTCCTGACGTTAGTAGAGGATGACTAGGTTAGAAAAGAGGGGGGTTAGAGGAGGGTCAGGGAGACAGAAGTGAGAACCGACAAGGGGGTGAGAGGGGGAAGAGAGAAAGAGAGCGAGAGAGAGATTATGGTATCCGGTTTCTTGGCCTGGATATTCCCGACCAGGTGAATGACCCTACTACAAGTCCGTAAGAAGAAAAATATAGGGAAATCCCCCTTTCAAGCAAACGTTCAAATTAAAACCCAAGTTTCACAATTTCCACGCTGCCTCGTTCTGTCTTCTTGTTAAGGAGTGCCTTTCGAACTCTTATCATTCCTCTGAGCACTGATAAAAGGCTTGCTAAAAATAAATGGATAAAAAAAACTTAATGCATGAAAGACTTGCCAATGGGAAAACATCGGCCTCTGAGACAGATGGTCTGTTAAAAAACCTGCAAAACTCTTTAAAACAGCAGCTAACTATATATATATATATATATATATATATATATATATATATATATATATATATATATATATATATATACTATATAAACCAGGGAAGACCGCAAAAACAAATTGTCGTGGAAATATACAGTGGCGTCGAACCGCGATAATGCCAACATGAAAGAAAAACAAATGACCACAAACAGGGTATGACAGCACGACTAAGGTGAAAGACCTAACCTTTATCTGCTTACTGGAATACTTTTAGGAGAAAACACTCTCTACTCTCTCTAGGGGAAAAAAATCATCACTAAAAACGGACACGGAGACCTTCCCAAACCAGTGGATATGAGGAGTACCAGTTACAAAATTCTGGCTAAAACCTCACCGTAGATATACTCGAGGCCATCATTCTGCTACGTCGTTGATGAGAATTCACTCGAACCTTACGCTTTTTTCAGTTTAACGCAACCGACGTCTTAATCAACACACGTTCAATATATATATAACACTACGACCATCCTGATCGACCTCAGTAACAATAATTGGTCTCTTTAATGGTGACCGTAGCTTAATTGTCAAAATTCAAGGGAAAGGACGACGAGCACCTTGGACTAATGCATAGTACACACACACACACAAACTAATTTTGTTATGCCCTTGTCCTACAACTAAACGGGAAGGATGAACAAAAAAAATCCGTAACAGTTTGCCCTTTCAACTGACATTTAACGCCAGTTTCTTTCTATCTATCTATCCTGTCCTACCTGTGTGTGTGTGTGTGTGTGTGTGTGTGTGTGTGTGTGTGTGTGTGTGTGTGTGTGTGTGTGTGTGTGTGTGCTGCAACAGGACCATTTATATGCAACACTGGTAGCCTAACTGTGCAGATCTCATCAACCAAATAAAACTGAATAACTGCGTGCTATCTTTAAATATTTCAGCATATATATAAATACACGAGGAGTCGGGCCTGCTTCAATTTTCAATTCCTTTCTGGTATGTAACCTTCGAAATCATATGCATTTGTTGATTATACAAAAATTATTTGGACATCATGCCGAGTCCGTAGAATCAAGAACATA
>NC_061089.1:46162963-46215463 GCF_015104395.2 Macrobrachium nipponense | reverse complement strand
AACAGTGGCAATCAATTATTAACGTTATGCTAACATACAAATAACACCATCTATTGCCTGAAAGCAATGAAGTCAATGCCTTACAAGACTGAGGAAAAACTTGCAGAACATCAGCATATATCAGTTATGCCCGTGAATGAATCACGAGATGTGAAGAAATCGATCAAGACCTCTTGAGCACAGAAAGATGAGTACATCACCGATAATGGCAATCAATATCGGAAGTCAATAATGGCCGAGATGAGAAATGTTATGACTACATGAACCCAACATTTGATTCTTGTAAGAAAATGTCATTAAGTGACGAAGGCTAAGGCACTCTCATTCGAAAAGGGTTCATGGCTGTAATCAACCCTAGTTCATGGGCCACCCATCGATTCCAGTAACATAGGCCTAATGTATTTCAAGTGAACATCTGGGTTTAAATGAAGTAGTGTTCGATATTCTACAAACTCGACAAACCTGTACTGAAATACATTTAACTCTACATTCAAACTCCTCTATCATAATGTAAAATTTAAACCAGTGCATGAATGTGGGTATTTACAGAAAACAATAATAACTGAATTCTCGTTTCCACATCAATCTTCTATCTAAAATGGCGCTCTTTTTTTGGATTAGTCAGGCGATGACGCGTTCTTTTTTTTTAAATTTAATGGGAACAATACGCATCTATTACAAACTGTAGTTATCAGTTAGGTATTTGTTATCATACACTAAATTCTTTTTTTACTCTCCGTTATGTACTATGATTAATTATTCATATACTACCCATGTTCACAGCTAATTATGATGTGCCACAGTTTCTCATAAATAATTAACATTTGGCTTGTTCCATAATTCTGTAAGCATCCTCACGAATACTGGAACAAAAATAATGAAAAGCATAGGAGAGTGAGCTTCGCAAATGCCAGTTGGCTTAACCTTGAACAGTTCTGAGCTTGAAAAGCTTTTGAGCAAGACACTCCCTGGTTCAGGATATCACCCTATCATTATCAATCGCTCTTGAGTGATAATTTCGAAGATAAGTTAATATACTGCATGTTCTTATTCGACACTCCTTCAATGCACCAACAATCTTGTCACACGTCCTTACTTTTCACTAAGACTATCTCACAGTGTCTACAGGCAACCAATGATACAATATTCAATTTGTCCACTGGCTTCTTGATATTACTGGGAAGAAAATCAAATCTAGAAAACCTCCCATAATGTCAAATTACCCTATCATTCATAATCAAATACATTAACTTGCATAAAGAACTTCCACAGAACAGAATAGCCTTTCATCAACAAGGGGAAAAATAAGATAAATTTAATACCGACTTCTCACAACTACCAGAGGAACAGCAATGAAATTTTACCTAATAAGTACGTACTATACATAAAGGGTAGATCATATCACAATTCGGGAAGTGGGGAGGTTAAGGAAAAAAGCACCCACAAATTGGAATACGCACTGGCATCTCATAGAGTTTGTTTGAACATGTGACGAGGAGAAATTTAGTTAAAAACAGCAATATGCAGGCAGCAGACCCATTAAGTCATGACGAGATAGGGCAACAAACCTGTATCAGAAATGAATTTAGACAACGTACACAAGACAGAAGAACACGGAAGCTAATCACTGCATATCTTTGCATATAAAGTAGCACCTTCTCATTCTCTTCACATCATCTCCCAATGGCATCCCTAAAATTCAAACTCTATCCCTACACAAAATATCAGACATACATTTATCACCATACTGTTATGACCTTGATGCAATGGCAATCATCCAATAAAGTACAAAAACCTACACTCGAGAACTGATGGTGTCTAGACCAGTCTATAGTATTTAACAGTCTGAAGTTCCATATGATACCTAAACCCAGACTGCATCTTCACTATGTTAATCCCTTTATATGAAGTTCCTACTTGCCCTAACATGATCCTTAAGACATCTCAAGATCAAGCCTCGAATTTAACAACTATACCACTGGTCTAACAAAATAAGGATAGCCTACTGAAAATCAGCAAGTGTTAAAGGCTTCCCTCTGTAAAATAAAACTTCAGAGAACTAGCAGACATCGCTTTAAAACAGCCCAATCAATTTTTATCAACATGAAGTACATTACTACCAACCGAATTTGACCCATCCACAGGGTGAAACTCAATTATATCTAAAAAAAATAAAATAAAATAAAAATAAAAATACTATTCAGCCAAGGATGATCCTAGAATGCCAATACTGTACTACTTGAATCATGAGGACTGGCATTTTTTCAAATGTGAAGGTTAACAACAACTACTTTCATATTTTCTAAAATACTGTACATCACTGTAATTTTGAGTCACCACCTGACCTTTCCCCTTCCACAGCACATGCATGTCAGTATGAAATGTTTGATCTCTTCTCTTCCCATGCTTTCTCGCACTTTATAATCTCGTATGCAACAGACTGGTAATATTTTCTGCCAATAAAAACTAAAACAATTTTTTACAACAAAGTCCTCAAATATTTTCAAACTTCTCCAACTTTCCCTTGGTAAAGCCTTCAGCAAGATAATGGCAGTTGTGAAACATGCAATGTACAAGTGAATAAATTAGTTATCTAGCACCAACTCAAACAAAAAATGAAAACTTTTACAACACACATAATGTCCATTTGACATAAAAATCCTGTCCTCGTGAACAATAATAAATACTTATTGAAATTTTGCAGTAACCAAGATTCCAGAATTCTTGCCGACTGTTATTTAGGAAAAAGCCTGCTACGGTAATGGTGATGAGCATTCCGGGAGAAAAAAGTAACAAATATTTTCCTTCCGACAACTTTTATGCTTAACATGGTCTTCATTGGACACAAAATCATGTTCTTAATTGACTGAAAATGCTAAGTGAAAAATACTTCAAAATATTTGGATATATAATGCACCCACAATTCTTGGCAATTAAAACTGATGAAGCAACAAGGCAATGAAGACAAGTGAGCACCCTGTAGAAACTCGGCGGCCAAGTCAAAACAAAAAGTGCCACAATTTAAAGCATTCATTGCATTAGGCCCCATCAGGTAACTCCAGCACTGCAAACTTCGTCAGGTTAGGTTGTGCCCTTGAAAATACTAATGACAATATTCAGGCAAGGTAGAGGTGGTCAAGGGGTATGACATGGTAGGGTAGAACACAGATTACTAGGGTTGGCGTGCATTTTATTAGACTCTTATTACGAGGGCTGACTTTCTTTCTGCAGTATTTTGCTCGCCCCATAAAAATCATATCGCTTCTACAAATGTTTCCCACAAAATACAGTGTCTTACAGGCTGCCCATAATTACTTAATTTTTTCTATACCTCAGTAATTGTAATTTTCCCTTCATCTGTACTGAATGTGCTGCAATTAGTAAATGGAATTATATCTTGGTTTCAATTCAGTCTACACACTGCCACCTCTAAACTCTTCATATGATATTGACATTAGTCAATGATGCATGCTTTGTAAAATATTTATGAATCATGCTTTGAAGGCTAGGCTGTGTTATCTATTGCAGAATTTAGGCATCGCTGAACTTGTGAAATCTGATTTTCCACATAGCTTTCGTGCCTCTTGCGTAACTATGGAGGAGACAGTGCATGAGCTGATGGCCACATTATCATGATTTCTTCTGCCAGAAATACTATCAATGCTATGGAAACAAAGCGCAGGAAAGATTCAGACAATGCTAACTTTGCATGCTCCAGCTTCTGTAGCATAACAAGAACTTCAAGTTATTTTAAGCTTGTGTATAAAATTTGATACGTAGAGTTAGACCCACCATCCAATGTTAGGTTAGGTTGTATCCTTGTATTACCACTGAACATACACAGTAATTCATAGTGGTGCTCATAGCTATATCAAATGAGGGGGGAGGGGGGTTAGGGACAAGCAAAGTACTTTACTCTCAGTATCAGATGGGTTCTGCAGTAAAATTGCAGGTTAGTATCACATCAATGTTCTGCTAAAAAAAAAAAAAAAAAAATGAGAGCTGTGGTTAGTATCAGTTCCACAGCAAAGATCGTAAAAATAAAAAGACAAGAAAAAAGATGGTAAATATCCTGGTCAGTGAATGGGAAGAATTAAGTAGGCCACTGTAGTAGCCCCCAAATTTACCCGTCCTGCCACCATAGGTTAGGTTACCCTGTGCCTATTATATGTTAATCACACCAATAGGTAGTATCTCCTTAACTCCAACCTCCTAGAGTTACGTAATAAGGACTAAAAAAATTATTTCTAACAAAATGTTAAAATCATCCCGAACATAACATTAACCACGTAATAGATATAAAGGAAACAACCGAGTGGACTAGCTGATCCAGTCTTGCCCACTTGTTGATCCACCCTCTGAAAAAGTACTTTTGCTTAATTCGAAAGGAGAGTAGAGGTCTCGAGGTGTTGCTCCCAACACCAATGACTCATGACTGGTTACCATCTCTGGTGTCAGGACGTGTTAAAGTACTTTTTCGGAGGGTGGATCAACAAGCGGGCAAGACTGGATCAGCTAGTTCACTTGGTTGTTTCCCCTAATAGCCCAGTGCAGGAAAATTGTGCCCACATCATTCTGCCATGCACAATATCAAAGTGGGGGGCTTACGGCCCCAACCAGGTCAGGCCAAAAAAAACCTACGATACTAGGTTAGGTTAGGATGGAACATTTACGATTTGAGCTATTGGTACAGGCCATGGCTCATGGAACTAGGACTAGGCATAGATAATGGTATACGTAACACCCCTGCAATTTTACCAGCTACCCTAGGCCTACTGGAATCCTAATAATGATCCTACAATTCCATACCGGTCAGACTAGGATCAAACGGTTCTCAATAACCTCTGCCACTTAGTATGCTAAACAGTATAAACAATGAATAGGCCTAGGCTATGTACGAATTTCAATTCAGGATAGCCTTAGGCTAGTGTTTCTGAATTAGCTAAGCCTATACCTAATACTAAGGCTAGGTCTATCATTGGGTTAGCAAACCGTGAACAATTAAGAAAGTAGCCGTTTCTAACCGTAAATATGGAGAAGCATTGCACGACAAACCAGCCTAAGTTAACAGTAACTTAACCTAACCTACAAGTTGCATAAGATTGGTAGGCCTAGGCTGTTTCATGCTCCTTAGGTCTACGTGGTACCATATACTAGCCTAGTAGGTACCACCTGAGGTTACAAAACTGTCAAACCAAGAGGGCCACGCCCACAACAGACACAGCAAACTTAAGTCATTTAAAATGTGTTGACGTTCGAGAACGGAGCAGCTGCCGTCTTCGCAAAGTTCTTATCACCTGTGAGTCCTCTTAAGCCTAGGGAGCCAAGTAAAGCAGCGTTACTCACTCAAAAAGATCCTGTAATCGAGGGAATTGGGGGTTCCTCTTTCGACGACGCTGTATGCCATGCCTCTAACCCCTTCTGGAATGGTCGGCGATGTCTTGAGACGTTTGGCGGCCGGTAGAATTGTGACCGGGCTGGAAGCTGCCAGAGCAATGTGACGGGCAACGCGTGAACACATGTGAGCCATGGTGACTACCGCCATCTGTCGTCTCTTCTTCTTATTAATTACTATCTTATCTAATACTTTGCGGTAGTTTCAGTCTCTCCTTTTGATAAAAAGACGATTATCTATTATCCCTTTAATCCGTGTTAATGGATGTCCCACGTCCACAGAGCTGAAGGGTTTTTCCAAAAGCGTTTGAAGGACAGACTTGCTCAGGAGGCCCAATCACGTCCCGTAATCATTGATGGCAAGAATTCTAATCCAAGGTCATTAATTTTTATCTCTTGCTTTCACACAAACAGCAAGAATTACAGAGATATCTAACTTGGCGCAACCACGAAAGCCATAAAAGGCTTTGGATAACTCGTTTGTGAATTACGACTAAAAGTTTAAAACTTGGTCTAATTCGTCTAAAAGCAATGCATTATACAGACAAATGTTTTTGAACTTGGGGCCAAAACGAAACGTTGTAAGTATAACTCATTAGTATAAACGTTTATACAGTTTCTTAAACTGTTATTCAGATTAAGTATTTAATGCACATAATTTAAATAGACCTATGGTCTTTTCTGGTGCTGCTTCAAGGCTTTTAAGTAGGTTTTGTATGAAATATTAATGACAATGTCGTGAAATCATTTTACTCGAAAATCTGATGGCAATATACTTGTTTTAACGGTCTGCTCCCCTCTATTTACGAAAATCACACTCGCAAAGTCACCATATCTCTTTCCTACACCCGTCCCCAAAATAAATATTCTTACGTACCTCACACGTATTGTTTACATACATTCATGTATATTTACTGATGAATTATTTGGGAACAAGAGTAAATACTGCAGCACTTAGCTGTATTGCTTGATTTATAGGTTAAAGGCATACTGCCAAGCACACGGCCATTCAGCGCTGAAACGGAAATTGACAGTGAAAATGTTTGAAAGGTGTAACAGGAGGAAAGCCTCGCAGTTGCACTGTGAATCAATTGTTAGGAAAGGGTGGAAAGTAAGATGGAAGAAAGATGATATCAAAGGAGGTAGGCTACAGTAAAAGGAATGAAAGTGGTTGCAGCTAAGGGCCGAAGGGACCCTGCAAAGAACCTTTAGTAATGCATGAGGTGCATTGACGGCACTATCCCGCTAATGGGCACTTAGCTGCAGTATCTAGATTAACCGAATATATGCATCTCTTTAGCTTGCACTCGCAAAGCAATTAAATTTGAAGCGAAAGACCACCTATGAGTGAAATAGATCTCAAACTTTATAACCCTGTCAGTCTGTTATGGGTCATTTTTGACCCATTGCTGCTTTACTCGAGCTTATTAGTCCTATCGTTGGGGACTGGGATTTTAAACTTCATGACTTTTTCTGATTTTATGTGTATGTTTTTATAGTCAGATGGAAAATTAAAATTTCCATTATTTTTTAGTAGAAAAAGTAGTACATATTCAGTCTGCTCGGGTCACTTTTGACCCTATGTAGTACTACGAGCATATAATTATGAAAAATATCTTGCCCATTTAGAGGTAATGGAAAAACATGTAGGTCCACGTCAAACATTTTACGTTTTCTTTTACTGTTCTCCTCCCTATCGAAAACTGGTTTTAGTACCAGTGCCACAGGAAACCGAAAAAAAAAGTAACACACCTGAACGAACAGAATTGCTCTCACCATGACTGAGTAAGTGATTTTGAAGTCTAAATCTTGTAATACTGTTATCTTTAAGTACTGTTGAATTACAAGAACATTTGACAAAGCTCTTACATAAGATATTGTACTTTAGCATAACGATGTCAGAAGTCCTAGTTAGCACAATATGAACGATAAATATTTTTTGTTTCATTACATCAATATTCTCATTCTAATTTATATTTCAGCTAAACTCCCCAGTTTTCAGTGAGGAGTTTTTGTACCCTTGCCTCACAAGATGAAGAATGTGACCATTTATTCTCACAGTGAAATTGATCATGTTTCAGTGAACAGTGAGTTCGACAGTGAAGATTATTCAGTGCCTGATGACGATGTAAATAATCAGGTATTATTACAGAACAATTCCAATAGTTTCTAACTCTAAAACATTTCTTTCAAAAAATGGAGACTGTGTGGCTTGTAGAGAAAACAGATTCTTCAGTAGGTATACGAAGTGCTAAGAATGTGATTGATCAGAATCCTGGCATTACACACTATGCAACAAGAATTACAGATGATGTAATCTCTGCATTTGACCTCTACATAACTCCAGATATGGTCAGTAATATCTTGGAAATGACAAACAAAGAAACAAATAGAGTACTAGGAACTGGAGACATCACAAATATGACAAAATGAAGAGCCTTCTATGGACTGGCATCCTAGCTGGCCCGTATAAGTCTCGGTGAGTCCCTTCGAAGCATATGGGATGATACATATGGACGACCAATATTTCGGACAACTATGTCTCTAGAAAAATTCTTCCAAATATCAAAGCATGCACGACTTGATGACAAAGAGACTCGAAACCCCAGAAGACATAATGACAAACTGGCTGCCATCAGACACATCTGGGATACTTGGGTTGAAAGACTTCCCCTCATGTTCAATGTGTCAGCGACTGTCACTGTAGATGCAATGTTAGTTCCCTTCCGTGGAAAATGCCCCTTCAGACAATATATTCCATCTAAACCAGACAGATATGGAATAAAGATCTGAGCTGCTTGTGATTCAGAAACAAGTTATCTGTGGAATGGTGAAGTGTACCTTGGTTGCAAGAAAGGTGAACAACCCGAACGAGAACATGGTGAGCGTGTTGTGCTGTAGCTAACAGAAGGACTGAAGGGAAGAAACATCACATGACAACTTTTTCTGCAGCTTACCTTTGAGTAAAGAATTGGCCATGCGCAAGCAAACAATTGTTGGAACCGTCTGGAAGAATCGGAAGGAACTTCCAGCAGAATTTGTGAACTCCAAAAAGAGAACAGTATTTTCAACTCTGGTAGGACACCACAATGAAAACATACTCATCTCATACTGTCCCAAGAAAGGAAAGACGTAGTATTGCTTACCAGCATGCATGATTCTGTTTACAATTCAACAAAAGGTGGTGTAAACAGTCTTGAAAAACTAGTGGCAGCTTATCGCTCAAAACTTCAAACTGTGAGATGGCCCATGGCCTTGTTTGACAATATTGTAGACATCTCGGCATACAATGGATTTGTGCTATGGATGCAGGTTAACCCAGATTGGAAAAAAGGTACAAGCTTCAAAAGGAGACTATTTCTGCAAGAACTTGGACTTGCAATGGTTCAGACACACTTAGCATCACGACCATCATTGCCCAGGGCTCCAAATTCTAGACGAGTCAGTGTAGCTGAAAAACGCATAATGGATGACAGTCCTACTCAAGAAACAACAAGACCTGCAAAAAGACGGCGCTGCTACTTTTGCAAAGGTGACAACAAGGCCTCCACGGTTTGCAGTTCATGTCAGAAATATGCCTGCAAAAACCATGGAACAGCTACATTCAAATGCAATGAATGCATTTCAGTACTGCAGGTAGGTCCTAACCCTCAAAATGGGTGGGTGGGTTAGGTGTGGCATCTGATTGATAGTCACTTCTACATAGGTAGTAGACTCTAGCCATACACTGCAGGTACTAATACTATGTATGGAGAAGAACCATCAGTAAATTTGCCCTAGACAGACTGGATGTTGGTATAATCTGGCCAGACTGTAAGGGTTTTAAGATGGGGATGAAGTACGAGAATCTAAAGCCGAACAGGGAAAAAAAACAATAAGTTGCACTAAGAAGTAATGGTTATGAGAGATTGCTCAGCAAGACTGAAGAAAGGAAGTAGGAATGGAGGTAAAGTAAGTTGATTACAAGTGGGTACAGCTAGAGGCCAAAGGAACAATGCAGACACTCATTAACACCTACAGTGAACCACAATGGGTGCTCTAATGGCATAAAACCCCTTAGCTGAAACATCTAAAACTTTTATTATATTTTCATATGGCGCTGCTAAGACACTGCCACTCATTTTTCATTTCAAAATATACTATACCCTACTGTGGGTTGTTTATTACTGCAAGTTACTTGTCTTTAGCTTCATGACTAGAGCATTTATCCTTGATACTTGAGGGTTATTGCCCCTCTCCAAACTTTGCAATCTACATGATTCAGAGTATCATAGAAGTCCAAGAAATACTGTGATTGATCACTATAATTAAATCAATGTATAAATCTTCATCCCCCTCCAATTCAGCAGTAAAATTAGGTTTCAACAGTATACATTTTTGTTCTTTTTCCATGATTCATACATTATGCACTGTCTACAGCCTTTAAATTCATTTCTGCTGAGGAACCACTTTTTAACAGACTTCATTCTCTCTGTGAATTGATGTTTTCAAAGTTAGTTAAAAATGTTCCAAAAATAACAGTGTACCACTTTCCTTAAGGTTGCCAGCAATAAGTACAGGCAGTCCCCGGGTTACGAAGGTGTCGGCTTACGACGTTCCGAGGTTATGACGCTTGTCAATGCGTTATTTATGACGCATCCAGGGTTACGACGCCTACAACGCTCATCTGGGAGATGAAATATGACACCAAAAATGCAAAATAATCAATATTTGAAGGTTTTTTTGATGAAAAATGCCATAAGAATGCTGTTTACATAGTTTTCAATGCACCCAAAGCATTAAAATTAAGGTTTTCTTAGGATTTTTGACAATGTTCTGGCTTACGACGATTTTCGGCTTACGACGCGTCTCAAGAACGGAACCCCCGTCATAACCCGGGGACCGCCTGTACTGTAATCTACCTGAACCATGAAGAAACCTAATTAAACTTAAATAAAACTTCCTGAGACCCCAAAAACATTGTGACTTCGTGGCCAAACTTCCAAAACAAATAATGAACCTTACAATGGTGAAAGCTGAATTGTGTTTAAGACTGTTATGTGTGACAAATGGATTAACAGCAAGTTGCAGAACATTTTGTTACTTCAACTGAACCCACACAATGACACATTAGTTTTAAAACAAAGTCATCGTAATAAATCATTTGAATATTTTAAAAGGATCTTTTTTCACTGTTACAATTATAATACACTATCAAACCTAAAAATTTCAATCATGCTTTCCAATACAAATAGTCATACTAAATTACCCTTTAATAACTATAAATCATTATCTAACTCAAATTACAAATAATGTTTCGAGCATTGCTAACCATAGAAAACATTTGACTGCTCAGTTGCCCAAGTCAAAATCGTCATTCCAAAATCCATATAATTCTTAAACCTCTATGTTTACAAAAACCAATTGGGTTAATTAACCATTAACATCCCATTTTTCTGAAAAAAAAACCCAGCAGTATAAACTATCAGCATTTATTTGAATGTCTAAACTCCTGGTTTTTATTACATATTCTGCCAAAAGTATATTACAAACAGGTGACCAAATCTGCAAATATGCTGACAAGAAAGAGCTTAAATCTGGAAAACTAAACCTTGTACAAGAGAGGTTCCTTAGAATATATTGCAATACAAACATTAATGCTTAACAAGCTTATGAATGAAAAGATAAAAAAAAAAAAACATGTTGTAGTTTCAATATTCCAAGAGCTTTAATGACTTGATGTAGCAAGGCAGTTGTTTAAAACAAATTTCAAAACTATTATCTATGATTTCCTTCTTTAATTACATATGTTTATCAAAACTATCATTGACATGACTGGCTAAGAACTTAAACTTCGGAACGTTTTAGTATTTATTGTACTAAATGTTGATTCTGTTAATATTTCTACTTACATTTTACAATCATATTTAGTAAAAATTTAAGAGGAATTACACATTCACTTGTTCCACTTGTTCATTCTATACATGCTGATATTTCTAAGGCCAACAAAAATTGGGACTTCAAAAAATTATTGTTCTCAGACACCTTATATTCATAGGTAACAACAGAAAGTTCTTTCTCAAAAAAATAAACTGGAACAATTTTTTTTCATTCTGACCTATACTAACTAAAATTTTCAGTCTCCCTAGGCAAAACAATTTTTGAAGGATATTGTAAATTATCTGAAGATCAAAATTAGTTTCATGAGCACTGCGTAAAAAATCTGCTCACACTGGACTCGCTATCAGTATGAGCCCATTACTGCACTCCATCCAGGGTGGGTCACCCTGTATTATTACCATCACAACAATAATAACTATGGAAGGATTAAATCCTGTTATCTAGCTTAATAATACTTAAATAAAGTAAAACCCAAGAGGGCAACGTGGTTCACAAGGTGAATACATCTGGAATAATTTTACAACCAGTAATATATACAATTCTGGGATTTCCAGGAGAGAGCAATGTAAAAAGGTACGGTACTGAAAAACTTATAGACCCTTAGAAACATAAAATAACGTAAACTTATATTTCATTCCTTGCATTATATTTGACATCACATTAATACATACAGCTTTGAAATACTGTAACAGAACATGTACCAAAATAATTCAATAAATGCATGTCTGGAAAATTCCAGATGGAATAACATATCAGACTAAAGTTCAGTGTATAACAATCTTAAAATACAAAAATAAAGAGTATTCCAAATAAATTAAATAGCACTTCTATAACATCATTGTCTCTGAAGGCACCATTAAACAAAGCTGTACATTATAAAACCTATCAACTTCAACATTACTTATTCTTTGATAAAGTTCTCTGTTTTTCAGCATATTCGATGATCTTCTCATCTGTTGCAAGTCCTTTTCTCTTTCTCACGGAATTGATATAATTTTTGGCAATGTTTTCACTATCAGATTTTTCTCCCCAGTGTGCTAATTCTTCTGTAGTTTGAGGCTCCCAAGCTGGGTCAACATCCAGTACTTCCCAATGTGAGAAAACAAGTTGAGGAATAGCTTCACCTGAAGTCTGTAAAAACATAACGTTCACAATGAAATATACTGTACCATAAAAACCATCAAATTTTAAAGGAACTAAAATATTTTTAAAAATTACCTCAGTGTATACAGTATAAGATGAAAGAAATTAGTTTCTTTATATAAAAAATATAAGTTTCATAAAATCCTGTTTCACAAACAGAGGGCCATAGGCTACTTACAGATTTCCGAAGCTCATTAGCAAAGTTCATGCTTTCAATAACAGGAAGGTAGGCAGTTACATTCCACGATGTTGATCCTTCAGTTATGTCTCCACTAACAATTCTTCCTTGTCTTTTTCCAATGACATTGTACATCTTTCCAACTACCTCTGATGTCACGCTAATCACACATGAATACATTGCACACATTAATCTCTGGCACTGCTTCTCAAAAGCCTTCCTTAATGTGTCTTTAGAAAGAGAAATTATCTGTCCAGCTGAAATACCATACTGTTTGGTGTCAGACTCCTTTTGAGGCAAACTCCAATCTTCTATTATGAAACAAACCCCCATCATAGGCTCTTCACATAGAGGCCCAGCAGCTGTCGCTAACTGGAACCCAGTTATAAAGTTTGTATCATAAGCAGCTAATGGGGAATCAATGGCTGTTGCCTTGTCCCAAATTGATGGCCTTTTATACGCTCTGATGCGATTCAACAGGATATTAGGGCCGCAACCATCTGGACCAAAATTCCAAATTTCGTTTACAGCATTTTCCCACTCAGAGCCTGCTTCTTTAAACGCTTTGTCGAGCTGAGATCTTAATTCACTCATTGCCTTTAAAGTGACACTACTCAAGTTCTCTTGTGCTTTTCGGGTCGATTCAAGATCAGGTTTTCCCTCCATACCATTACTTTCAACTACAGTTTCACTGATGTTCTCACCAGCTACAACAGAGCCAGCTTTATTAGTAATTAAATACAGAAGGTCTTTATATTGATCTAAAAGTTTTGTAACAGATTCCGGCAATGGTACGGCTCTGCAAAGAAGCCTCCCAGTGCTACTGTTTATCTCCACTCTCCCAAGTGGATCTTCATCTTCTACCTGAAATATTTTAAGGGAACATTGGGTAAACAAAGACAACACCTTGAACAACATAATGTTCAGTCAGAACTAGACAACAAGAATATTTTCAACAAGATAATGTGCTAACTGAAAACTGACATCAAAAGAATCTCTATAAAGAAATGAGATTAAATGCTGGTATCTGTAATGAATGAGTCATAAAACAAGAACTTACCTTTGTATTGACATTTTCCCCTTCAATAGCCTCATTAAGTCTATCCACTTTTGGTTTTTCTATAATAGTTTCTCTGAAAGGTACAATGGGATCTGATACTTTAATTGGAACACCAGCATATCGTTCCTGAAGATCATCTATGCATCTCTGCAGATGTACTTCGCCTGCTGTCACAATGACATATTCACCACTTCTTTGTAACGACACCTAAGACAAAGTAAAAAGGAATTGATAAGTGAAAGGAATACAAAAATCCTAACCTCAAAATATTTCACATAGTATCTAATGTCATCATTTTCTTTCATCTCATTCTCATTACATAATTCAATTATATCCATAACTTCAATGAACACATTCTGAATACCAAATGCACAAATCTAAAAAGACACTGTTAATTTAATAGATACAATTCTTTCAGCCACTGTTCCTGGTAATAATATTAATATCAATTGGAAATAGATTATTCAGAAGCACAATTGGTCCTATTGAGCCCAAAGCTCAATTTGTTGAGCAGCTCACTGGGTGGAATTTCACTTGCAGACTTCATAGTGTTAATTATTCATCATGATAATTATAGTTCTGAATTAAATCAGCTTCAATTGAAATTCTTATTACAATAACCGACACTAAATAAGGCTATTGCTGAAGAAGATCCTACACACCTGTACACAAGGATCGGCTTGATTGAGAAGCTTTAAACCAGCACGCAGTTTTGGGAGGTCCTTGACATTTGCGAGAACTGCAACCCTTAGAATTGGAGTTGAATTCTGAGTCAGTTCTGTGAAAGCTGGCATTACAGGTGTAGAAGAGATAGTAGCACTTTTTATGATTTGGTCTTCTAAACCAGTGATGCCAATAACTGTCCCTGCTGTTGCACACTCTAAAGGTTCTAGTTCACGTCCCAGAAGTAGATAAATACCTTTCACCTGCAAAAACAATTAGATATTGATATAAACCTCCCATTTACAGAAAACATATGTGGTTTCTAAAAACATGTAATATTTCAAATAGAAACATATGTTCATATACGGTATGTAGATACTAGAATGGCTTTTAAATGAATTTGACAAACTGACATGAGAAGTGTGACTTACAATGCTCTACCTCATTTTAGTAACAAAAACTTTCAGAACAAATACATCATAAGTTACTTGGTATACACCTGATAATTCAGAGTTCCACTTAAGTCATACTTAAAGCAAACTTTAACAGAATAATATAATTCAGCAAATACTGAAGAGTACTGCTTACATCCTAGGAGCAGTACCTTTGAAAGCAATTTTTTTTTTTTTGCCACTATAGCAATTTACACTTTAGATACAGCAACTGCTAACATATTTATACATCACATAAGGAATTAAAAGATATTAAATTCATGTTGAATTCTTAATGATATACAAACTTTAAGAATCCTGACATTGATAATGTCCACTACATAGTTAGTCTATACTCCATTTGATGAATCAGTATCCAAAAACTCAAATGTAGCTCAGAAGTGTTTCTAGAGCTAAAAGAAACTTCATATATAAAAAGCTCAAAATTTATCCCTAAGCATCCACTATAGAGAAGGCACGAAAATAGGCAATTAGAGAAAAATTAGTAGGACTAGGCATTTTACAACTGTACTTGTGGGTTTAATACCTGGCCGATGTGAACATGAATGTTGTCTTTCAACTGCTCTTCGGTGAGTTCTCCATTGTCAAGCATGTTGATTATCTTCCTGGGATCATGCTTGGGGCCTAATACATATACCTGGAAGAAGAATCAATCTTCCTTACTAGTTATTACAACCAATTTCTGATAACAAAACTTCTTAACCTGCATTTTTTTCTTTATTAATCTTTCACAAAATGAAGACTATTTACTTCTATACTTTCCCCATAACTGTATTCAGTAAATCATAGGTATGTACATCAACAAATGAACTCACATATCCTAAAGAACCTACATAATTCTTGGGAACATTAAACTTGAGGATAGATTATCATAATTACACCAATTACTATCCATTCTACTTTAATTAGCTTGCAAAATGCTTGCAGGATGAGGGATTTACTTAATGTCTTAAAATGAAGAGACAAAAGTGGATAAGATCCTTATCAATATCAATACAAATCCATGGGTATTCCAACATGACTTAACAGTCTGAGAATCAGAAAACAAGGTGAGATTACCCATTTTTATGAAAGTAATTTCCATAGTAAATGCAGGATTTAAAAATAATCAAGTTTCAACTAATATGCTTTTGAATTAAGAATACGCAATTAAGTTTCAAGTTTCTCAAAGACATGAATAACCCAATTGCACTATTCAAATTATATGGCCATAATGAATGATACAAGGTTCCATGAGTGATTGTAAGACTGTACTTTATACAACTGAAGAGCTGAGAAAAAATAAAAAAAAATATTAAAATTACATACTGCATTCATATATACACCTTTCAGCAAGTTATATACTTCCACTGAATCAAATTTATTTCATGAGCTAAGTCATATTTAGATATCGATCACAATAAATGGACACAATTAAGCAAGTGTTGAAAATCAGTATAGTGTTTTCTCATAACTCAGATGATGCTGAGAGTAACAATGTTGGAATAGGCAAAGGAAGGTACACTGAAATGTTCAACTGAAAGGTGCTGGCATTAGGAAACTTACCTTTTGACCTGGTTTCAGGACACCACTGTAAACTCTGGCAAAGGCCACAAATACCTCCTCTTCTAGGAATTTCTGTTTCTCCTCTCTCTCTCTCTCTTTGTCAGCTAATTTTTCTTGCTGTTGTCTTAGATATTCTGCCATCTCCTCTGAAGACAATTCTTTTCCTCTGGAATCTGAAGGAAAAACTTGATATTTACATAGAAAAAGACAAGACAAATTAAACACTATAGACAAGGAATATTACTAGCAATTTTGGTCCAATGATATATGAGAAAAAATGTTGCTCCTGGTAGTAAATTAATCTACGTCTACAGGAAGAGGTGTATAAATATCACAATTTTTGAAAGTAAATTGTGTTTTTCAAGAACTATACAAACCTGAGGTTCGTTACATAAGGAATTACTATTCAGCGCCAGCTGGACCGGTCATAAGATTTGCTGACAAGGTAGTTCGGCAGTAACTGCTTGTCCGATGGTCGGGAGTCCCCCCCGACTGGAGGTAAACATACCACTTTGCTTTAGGCCCAGGAACAGAGTGAGGGGTGGCATGAGGTGGGACTATATGTAAAGGACAGTTTGTATAGTAGTTAGGAAAAATACAATTTACTTTCAAAAATTGTGATTTGTTCAGACACGTTATACAAACCATTGGTCCTTTACATAAGTTAGACTCACTTACTGGTGGGAGGAATTTGAGTCTTGTGAACAGACTGGTGTTCGCTCAACCTGGGTCCCCTCCCTGGTCATAAGAGCAAAGGGGGGGAACCTATCCTCTGTCCAACTGATCGGAGTGTGCACTGCAAGATCAGTGGTCAGACCTCTGGACCAATTCATGAGAGGGAGGCAAGCGTGCCTCTTATGAATAGCAAGCAAGAAGTAAAGTCCTAAGTAAGAAGCCAAATATAAGGTATTGGGTTTATTTCTTACTGGTGTCCGCTTCCCTTCTTGCTAGGAAAGGGACGGACAAACGCTTCTATCCCTAATGAAAGGGATAGAATGGAGCCCGGTTACGTAGCTTACCTGCATCGTCGTCCTGTCCAGCGTTGTGACAACCGCTACCCTCTGCCCGCAGGGAGAGGGAAGAAAAGAGGAAGAAGAGGAGCCAGTCACACTCTCATTCACTTTCCATTCATGCGATATCACAAGGACGAGATGCTACCTTGTCCTGGAAAGGAGCTGGGTAAGCTACGCAACTTGTTGAGCAGCCACCACAGGTACCAAGGAAAAAGTGTCCAAGGGCGGCCTATGGGTAATATCCCGAAGTTAGAAGGAGGTGAAGGTGGTCTGGTTGGACCAGACCCCTGCCTTCAGCACCTGTGCGATGGACAAGTTCTTGCGGAATGCAAGGGTTGGACCAATACCTCTAACTTCGTGGGCTCTCAAATGAAAGGTACCAGTGCTAACGAAGAGATGTCGACACTCAGGCCTGAGGTGTCGAGTTTTCTTCAGATAGCGCCGTAGCACCCTCACAGGACAAAGCAGCATCTCTTCCACATCATTACAGGGGAGGTCCTCTAGGGAGGGGATTGTGAAGGACTTGAACCTGGCATCAGGGACCGAAGGGTTCTGAGCCTTCGCTACGAAATCTGGGACAAAATCGAGCATAACTGATCCCCATCCCCTTGAGTGTTTAACTTCGAAGGAAAGACCGTGAAGTTCTCGTACTCTCTTCGCCGATGCCAGGGCCAGCAGAAAGACGGTCTTGAGGGTCAGATCCCTGCCTGACAACTACAGGAGAGGCTTGGAGGGTCTATGAGTCAAACTCCTTAGGACAAGAGTCACATCCTAGTTCCCTGGGTGGGCAAGACCTCTCGAAGCTCCTCATTAGGAGAGATATTTCAATGGAGGAGGAAATATCAACTCCTCGCAGCTTAAGGACTAGGGCCAGGGTGGCTCTGTATCCTTTGTCTGCAGAGACAGAGAGGAGCTTCTCTCGGCGAAGAAAGATGAAAAAATCCGTTACCTGCTGGTATGCTGCTGCAGAGGACTGTCTGAGGTATCCAGCCATCTCTGTTGCTGCTCGGTGAGAAAAGCCTCTCGCTCGCAAGAGATGGTAGATAACTGCCAGCCGTGAAGACACAGGGAATGTACTGCCTGATGGTACCGTTTTACATGCAGTTGACACAGCAGGTTGTGCTATGGGGGAATCTCTCGCGGTGCCTCTGAGAGAAGAGCCAGCAGGTCCGGATACCAAATGGCCTGCCACCAAAATCATCCAAAGATTGCTGGTGACCAGCACCCTGCTGATCACCTTGCGAATCAGGCAGAACGGGGGAAAGGCGTAGACTACGAGGTTGTCCCACGGGTATTGGAATGCGTCCTCTGCAGCTGCTCATGGGTACGGCACAACTGAGAAGAAAACCTGAAGTTTTCTGTTGTGCCGGGTGGCGAACAGATCCACTACTGGCACCCCCATAGGTCGAAGAGCCTTTCCGCCACGTCTGGGTGAAGAGACCATTCGGTCCCAATCACCTGATTCTGGCGGCTGAGCTTGTCTGCCACTACATTCATCTTGCCTGGAATGTATCTGGATGACAGCTCTACTGGGTGAGCTTTGGCCCACTCATGCACCTGCATCATCAACTGGTGCAACGGGAGGGACACTAGGCCCCCATTTATTGACGTATGCCACTACCGTGGTGTTGTCGCTCATCAATACCACTGAGTGTCCCATCAGTCGTTCCCGGAACTCTTGGAGTACGAGAAACCCAGCCTTAAGTTCTAGGAAGTTGATGTGAAGGTGCCTGTCGTGATGGTTCCACACTCCTGCAACCAGCAACTCTTCTATGTGTGCAGCCCAACCCTCGGTTGATGTGTCTGAGAACAGAAGCATCTCCAGAGGGGGAGTGCGCAGGGGCACTCCTATTAAGAGGTTCCTGTCATCTAGCCAACAGGCCAGGTCCTCCTTTACTTCCTCCATGAGAGGAACCAGGAAGGATTGTGTATCCCGTGCCTGTGACTAGCACTCCTTCGGTCTCGACTGAAGAAACCACAGGTGAAGACGCCTGTGAGGGACTAACTCCTCTAGTGACGACAGGTGACTGATCACAACTTGCCACTGCTGAGCTGTGACAGGAACCATCTGGCCGCCTCCCTGAACCTGCTGATCCGCGAGTCTGCGGGGAAGACTTGTGCTGCTACCGTATTGATCAGCATGCCCAGGTACTTTATCCTCTGCTTGGGCTTGAGATCTGACTTCTTGACATTTACCACGATCCCCAGATTGTAGCATAAGTCGAGGAGTCAATTTCTGTCCTGTAGCAACTGCTAGCGGGAGCTCACCAGGACCAGCCAATCATCGAGATACCTCATCAGACGTATCCCAACCGAATGGTCCCAAGCCGCCACCAGAGTGAACACTTGCATAAATACCTGTGGGGCGGTTGAGAGATCGAAACAAAGTGCCCTGAATTGGTAAACCATCCCATCGAGGATAAAGCAAAGGTACTTCCTGGAGGACTGGTGGATGGGCATTTGAAAATACGCATCCATCAGGTCCACTGAAAGCAGGAAATCGTTCTCCCTGATGGAGTCGAGCACTGAGTGTGCTGTTTCCATCGTGAACCGAGTCTGGCGAACGAAACGGTTCAAGGGAGAGAGATCTATCACCAGTCTCCAGCTCCCATAGACTTCTCCACCAGGAAAAGTCGGCTGTAGAAACCCGGTGACTGATCTCGCACGATCTCCACAGCTCCTTTACTCAGCATGGTCTTTACTTCTTGTGTCAGTGCTACGTCCCTGGCAGAACCAGGGACGTATGTCTGAAGATGGACCGGGTGTGAGGTGAGGGGTGGCCTCATCTCTAAGGGCAGTAGGTATCCCTCCCGAAGGGGAAGAGGCGGCAGAAGACGACGATGAAGATGAAGATAACGACACCTTCCTCTTCTTCTTGGACTTCTTCTTTGTCAGCTTCCTCTAGATAGCAGACAGGTCTCCAATCCAGGCTGGAGCTGGGGCAGTTGCGGTGGCAACAGGGCTCAACTCCACCTGTCCGGAAGGACCTGCGGGACCGGCAGCACTTCCACGGGCAGGAACAGAGGCAGCAGGTATGGCAACAGCTACAGGAGGACGATCCTAAGGGGAGCTCTTCGGGCACTCGAAGTCATGGGGCGGAGTGAAGACAGCAAATCCAGGTGGAGGAGGAACCATCTCCCTCCGGGGCACGTACGACATGGAGCTTGTACCGCAGCCGAAGGGGTGACCATAGTCACGTGCTGAGTGTACACCAGGTGTGGTGGAGCAGCATAACCTGGTGTCAAGACGGTCGTAGTCGTCCTCATCTCCACCCCGTGAGTGACCAGGGCTACAGCCAGATGATGAATAAGCCCCTGAATACTCGGATTGCCCAGAAGACTCAGGGAGCGCCACACCTGCTGAAGATCCCCACCCGCAGAGCCAGACACACCTGAGGAAGCAACAGTAAGGTTAATGGAGGGGGGGGGGGATTCCTGTTCGCTCAGAGGGGGGAAGGATCCCACCCTGAGCGGACAGAAGACCCCAAGTACAACTCCAGGTCGGGGTGTCGCCCTCCTTCCTCTGCACTCGACAAATCAAACAAAGGGGTGGAGAGGGACACATCCCCCGAAGGGGAGAGAGCCATACGCAGGAGCTGACGAGGAGGGAGAAAGGAAGATGATGTGTCGGTCACCAAAGGTGTCGAGGGAGAGCTTTCCAAAGACACCTTGGTGGCTCTACGCAGCTTCCTCCTCTTCTCGTACAACTCCCATTGCTCCTCCGACCAAGAGACACAAACATCACAAGTTAATGACTGAGAGCATTAACGCCCTTGGCATCTGGTACATAAAGGATGAGGGTCCACTGCATCGCTGGACCTGGAAGCCCCACACTTACAGCCTCCCACTCCAGGGCACACTCTCCGGTTGGATGGGGGCGAGGAGGCCTCTCCAGTTCGTGGGACTGCATGTTAATCAGTGATGCACTTCCACACAAATAAAGAACAAAAATAATAATGGAGTATACTTACAATCACTTCTACGCTAAGTATTCTAAGAGAAACAGGTTGAAAAGTAGAAATCCTAACCTTTGATAATCTCACGACAGAGGCGGGCAGAGAGGAGAGCACACGTCTTCACCCAACGGCGGTCGAAAGCAAAGTGGTATGTTTACCTCCAGTCGGGCGGGACTCCCGAACATCGGACAAGCAGTTACTGCCGAACTACCCTGTTAGTAAATCTTACGACTGGTCAAACTGGTGCTGAACAGTAATTCCTTATGTAAAATGCCCCTAAAATACATAACCTTTAACATAGTGCCATCCAGGAAATTGAAGCTCATTTTACCTTCTGTTACTTCTTTCAAATGAACACAATATTCTTTGGAAGCTTGAATTTCAAGTCAAAGGCTCTTGTGGGTTTGTTTCATATGAGTAGGGTTAATAAGATTAATAATAATATATTTTTTTATCATCTACCAAAAACTTGGGAGGTGAGACATGCAGTTTTCCTAGAGGAGAAATCCTTTAGCTTCTAGCTACTACTTCCACTGTTTCAACCACTGGCACACCATATAATCAAAATGACATACCACTACCATCAGAATTTCCTGTTGCTGCCTCTTTCATGCGACGAGCTTCTTCCCTGCGCTTAGCCATCTCCTCCTCTGAAATTGAACTCATTACATTCTGCCCGTAGAGCCCTTTATTCCCTTCAGACTTTTCATCTTGGAAGTGTTTCCTTGGCACGCAAAATATCTGAAATGAAATAGTTTCAAAATGCAAATTAATGCAATTACCAAACATTATGTGATTAATATATAAAAAGAATTCTATACAGTATTAACAACCTGATTCCTGGATAATAAGTATCCTTTCCAAACCTAGGGGTGCCATGAATAAAATACTGCACTGTATAACTCCTTACTATGAAAAATAAATTTCTGAAACATTTCAGAAAATCATTTAAAATACACAAAGCCATGATAAAATCTACAGGGCATACAGGAAAAAGAAACCAAAATTAAATACAATATATTACAAAGTCGAAAAGGCAACAAAATTATGGATAGTTTAGCCAGCACTGAAGCTGTAACAACAACCACATTAAAATATATATACTATTCTTAAAATATTGGAATTGGCTACATTAATTTAACACAAACCTCTAAAATATTGATGAAAAGGAAATAAAATAATAAAATACCAAAGACCATACAGAACGAACAAATATAAGAAGTGACAAGATTCTTATTTCTGCAAGTCTAATAGAAGAGTGAAGGTATGTTAAGTGCAACAGGGGTTAACCAAGTCTCCTCCATCAGCAACATGGTAACCAAACCCAAAAGAACAACTCTTGGCTTTAAGAGCTTGTTTAATCAGCTTACAACCGGTTAAACAGGTATTTGTAAAGTAATAACTTATACCCAAGAGGAACATACTTTTGATATTGTAAGTTACTGCATTCAAGCAAAAATACTTGATGTCTGATAAATCTAAGCAAAGCACAGTTTCCATGATCATGAATACGCTGTAACAATCATGCATGATGAGGAATAATCTATCTACAGTGATCATTAAAAAACTTTTTTGATGTTGCAACGAAGCCTACAAGAAACAAGAAAAGGAGCAGCCTTATAACATATTACAGCATCCATTCCATAAGGAACTTTGGTGGGTAACTGCAAAATATACTTAGTACTCAACAAAAATCACCAGATACAGCATGAAGGCAGAAAGTATTTTTTTGCCAACTGACATTACAGGCGGCCCTCGACGCTAAATATTTTAAAGCCTACAGTCGCCGCACACCTTCTTTCGGAATACTAGACCAGTTAACAGCGCCCTGGACTAGTCAAACGGCACCGTAATCCCGCAATGGCACAATAAGTAAAATTATACAGGCAGTCCCCAGGTTATGACGGGGGTTCAATTCTCGAGACGCGTCGTAAGCCAGAACATTGTCAAAAATCCTAAAAAAACCTTACTTTTAATGCTTTGGGTACATTCAAAACTATGTAAACTGCATTCTTCTTGCATTTTTCATAAAAAAAAACCTTCAAATATTGATTATTTTGCATTTTTGTAGTCATATTTCTTCTGCCAGATCAGTGTTGTAGGCGTCGTAACCCTGGAAATAATTTCTGATGAATATAATTAAAAAGTGCCTTAACCTTGGAATGTTGTAAGCCAGACCCGTCACAACCCGGGGAGTGCCTGTATATTTATAAATCGACACATCCATAGCTAAATTTGCACTTATTTAACTATATTTTCAGCATAGAACAGCGTCAGAGGCATATATTTTACCCAAATACCTATGTAATAACTCTTAATCAAATTTTTTAATATCATTTGCATAACCTTTATGGTCTGAACGGTATTATTACAAATGTATGTGCTTGTTAGACAAAACGGTGCTGGCGGCACTGTTAACTGAAAATTGTGATATAAAAATACCTTAAAATGCCTTATTTTTTTAATGAATATTTTTTATGACAGCCATGAAACCGATTCACCACTAAGCAACTACGCCGTTAACTGCGGGTTGCCTGTATTATTATTATTATTATTTTATAAAAAGTAATAGCTACTTTAGCAGCATTAGGCTTGTAGAGAGTCTTCTCTATTTTTTTACTACCGGTTTTTTCTGTGCTACCTAAACAAGCTAGCAGAGTGCCTATGGAGGTTATTCTCAAAGGCAGGGTCAAGATTGGTGTATATATTTCTATTTCAATCTTCTTACAGGTAAACTATGATACCATAGTTATCAAAGTCATTAACGATTTCTCTCTCTCTCTCTCTCTTTTATTAATATCATTATTCAGCAGATGAACCATATTCATATGGAACAAGCCCACAAGGGCACATGACTCGAAATTCAAACTTCCACAGAAGAAAGAGTAACGAGTAAAAAGAGGTAACGAGAAATACAGAAAGAAGATTAAATTAATAAATAAATGGAAAAAATGTAAATAAATTATTAAAATACAAGGAGATATTACTGAAATAAAAAATCTAACAAAAGAAAAATCATTACCTTTGACACATAAACGATAAGAGGAGCATTTTCATCACTGGAGCATTTCACAAATGCATTTTGAAGTTCCTGGCTCTTCTCCGGAAGCGAATCAAATCTCTGAGTGGCTGAACACATCAACTTCATAGCCCTTTCCTTACTGATGCTGGCTGCACTAGGCAAATGTTCCACTACCATTTCTGTAACATGGAAAAAATCATCAGACGAAAATTATGAAATGAATTTAGAAAAAAAGTTAAGAAATATACATTCTAATTATTTCACACCTCAAAAATATTGGTATGGCTGACATACAATTTTTAAATAACATCCTATATTTCTTTTAATATACAAGACAGCAAAACATATCAAAACCATAATTCAATGTAAGGTTATTATTATACAGCATTAGTTTATCCAGACCTCTGAGCATAATAAAGGGTCTTCTCAAGCTTGTTATTAATATAAAGTGACAAACCTCCCAGCATGTACAATGATTCCACTTTAAATATTACCAAGTTTTTCATTCCACTGGCTACAAAACATGAACAGCAATAGAAAAACTTAACACTTACTTAAAAACAGACTTGCCTAGGACAATATAATGTTAGCATACTGAACAACAGACTCACCTAAGATAGCTGGGGCTAAAGGAAGCCACTTGTTGCATAGCACATTCAATTTTGCTCGAAGATCTGTAGACTTTATCACATGAACTGGTAATTTGACTCCTAAACATCCAGCAAGTTTTTCTATTTCAATATTATCCTGAAGGTTAAGTAAAATACCATAAGCCAACACAGTAAAAATGAAATCTATTACAAAAAGTTTATGTATTCCACAAACAGATAACTGCCTCAATATTACTGATTTTAATAAAGAGGATCACATACACCATTCCACAAGCTATTTGGAAGACTTCAACAATTTTAAGTTTCTGAAAGCCTTATGTATTATTTTTTTCATATGGTATGAAAGAGGATCAGACATCTGGAGATCCAGGTAAAATGAAAAATTACTTCCTCCCTACTTAAAAATTACATGCACAACAAGAAGACGAGTTGAAACTCCACTACAGGGCTTTCTTTGGTAAAGCAGGAAATCCTTATAGTACCAAAATACATAAAAAATATGGTTAAACTTAAAATACAAAATTTCTAGCTGCTAAATGCAACAATGGTAATGCCATATTTTCTATTAAATTGATTTCTAGCCATACAAGAGAAATGTTATCAATATCCCATACATTAGTCCATTAAAAAATAAAAACCATGTATATCTTGTTACAAAACCATGCCACATACCTTTTTGCTCATAACAGTATCATAAACTTTGTAAAGATTTTCTAAGATAAGGGACACAAACAAGGGATTTTTCCGTTTATCTCGAGCACCCCTCATTATTTTCTTCTCACCCCCTTTGGAAGAGATGTAATAATCGCCCCATAACGTTTTATTCAACACAGTTCTGTTCATCCCCAATTTATTTGCAAACTGTTCAGCAAAATGGGCAATACTGCAAAAGATATAAAGAAAAAAAATTACAACAGTGCATGTCCTAGAAAACAAAGTGTCTAGTTCAGTTTCACTGCAAGATATGAAGAAAAGACTGCACTGTACCTGCTACTTACAAATTATGAGCAATATATAACAAACAATACTATTTTGTTTCAATGATTAATAACCATAGTAACTAACTTTATTTCCTGGTATTTGTCATAATAGCAACAACAATTTGAATGAAACTATCACATGCAGTCTTAGTTCCAACCTAGTATCCTAAACATTTGTAAGCAATAAATACAACTTTTATATTAGTACTGCGCGATTAAAAACTTTATCCAACTATCAAACACCATAAACTCTTAATACTAAACTTTGTCAAAACAAATGGTAATTGCAAAAGTTATGAACAATGCCATACTTTACCTAAAACCCCAACCATCATATGCACTAGCAAATACGACATTGCCTTGCTCAGGAGTGAAGTAAAAGTCAGAGTCATCAACTTGATCGATTCCCCAATCCGAAAAAATCTGTTTGGCTTCTGGTGCTGTTTCTGACTCTGAGATTTTTCTTTCTGAGTGTTTCCTTTCCCGTTCCGCTTGTTGACGCCTTTCTACCTCCTCTGCAGTCTTTCCCAAAACTGTTGTATTGAACAATTCCCCCATGTAAGCGTTCACCTGAAATATACAAAATCTTTCAAGTATTGGATTATGCCTTCACTGGTAATGTTAAAAGCCAAGCCTATGCTTGATATTACTTTCCTCTAGCATACTTAGGTGCTTATTTACTTTTATTTGTCTTACATCAAGTGAACGAAGCCAGAAAAGTATAACGACAGAAAACCCACAATGAATTCAGTTCATGTACAGTACAGACTATAGTATCAATGTTACTGTTCATAATTTCTATACCAACATTACTGAACTCATAAACAGAGAGATTCTCCTTTCTAAAAGACAATCTCTTAACTGGGATAACTCAATAAGAAAAAATCATGCATGACTTTCAATATCTTCACCATACTTGTTGATTCTTACATCAACTAGTTAGGATTCATTTTGAATCTTTATGTTTTCAAAATGCAGAATGGCAGACTAAAGTTCATTAAATGAACGCAATACAAACCTGCTCTAAAACTTGAGCAATGTGATAATAGCAGTCAATGGGACTTAGTTTTGTCTCTAAGATCAATCTGTCAATCTTGTTAAGGACAAGCACTGGCTGTATATTTTCCACCCAAGCCTGCTGTAAGACAACCTGGAGAGAAAGAGCAAGTAAAATATCTTCATGTAAATATGAACTTACAAATTTTCCATTATAGAACACCAGATGGATACAATGGAAAAATATCAATGCATTTTTATATATAAAAAACTTATTAAATTTCACTAGTCAATTGAAAATATGGCTGATTTTAACAATCATGAAAGCACCAGATCCTACTTATATTTCTATCTATATATGGAAGACCACTCAAAAGTGATGCACGCTACTTATCAGGAACTTGTAATCATTTGACTGAAGGTGACCCAGTAACAAAGCTTGGAAATCTCACTGGCAATTGGATGTTGCATGACAGTCTCCTGTTTGGAGTGCTGTATCCCCTGCTGCTGTTCCTGCCATTGTTGATGACTAGAAAATCTGGGTCTCTAACCTATTGCATAAACTTTTCTTGGGTTTATAAGGAACTGCATCAATCTATGTAGCATATGGGAGACCACGAAGTACGTACGTACTTCAATATCAACTTGCCACAATGGTCTACAAAAAATATCCTGTACTGGACTTTGCTCTTTTCCATCTACCTTTCAAAACTAATGAGCCCTTGACAGAAATATAAATACGTAGTTTATTAATGAAGATAGCTCTTCTTTGTAGGGCAACCTGGCACTTTAACCAGAACTCAGCAAAGGCAATGCAGTCCAGTAATTATGTCAGTCAGGATTGCCAGTTAGTGTCTAAACTGGATAATTTTGTACACTGATGGTCACCATGTTTTTTGAGTACTATTGCTATATATATCCAGCCCTCTTTACTCATATTAAACCTGTGACTTCATCCCTGACAAATCTATTACCTGAGTATCACATTTAGTTATGTCAAATTTTGCTCAATTAATGATGGCCTATGAATAAATTAGGGCACACGTAAAATAAGAGAGGTTCCTTTAGTAAAAAATGACATTTTTATAATAATATAAAGTTTCACTTATACTTACCCGGTGGTTACATATAGCTGTCGTCTCCTGACGTCACGGCAGAATTTGAAATTCGCGGTAGCGCTAATGGTTTGACAGGTGATCCCTCTACTCCCGCCCTCTACCGGGTACCGGGAACCATTCCAACAATAAATCAGAAGTTTCATGCCTACCTGTCCATATGAGGGGAGGAGGGCGGGCTTCGTTATGTAACCACCGGGTAAGTATAAGTGAAACTTTATATTATTATAAAAATGTCATTTTCACTTATATAACTTACCCGGTGGTTACATATAGCTGATTGACACATTTAGGTGGTGGGACAATGGCAGCTAAAATAACAACTGTTGGAATTATCCGAAGATATAGGTTCCTTACCTTTAAAGACCGCTGACTCAGTGGTTACTGCCCCTCTGTAGTCTGCTGGCCTTTATTGTACCGACAGGATATATGGATCCGTGCGTCGGACACAATAATAAGTACTTGCCGTTGAGGACGTGACCGTAACGGACAAGACTATAATGCCCCTGCTCAGGGCGCAGTACAAATCACCACAAAATACAATGAAAAACGAGGGATCACCACAACTGTTTAAGAAATACACCAGACATTAAAAGACTGAAAGATACTCAAAAAACTCCCTGTATCTTCAGACAACCTTAAAAATACAAAAAACATAATCAAGGAGAAAAGTTAGTGAGGATGGGATACATCCTTCTCTCCCCTCCACCCAATACCGTGTCAGTCACAATGAATGGCCCCAATGTACTGCAATTTTCATATGTGGTTTGCAAATCTGTCAGATAATGAGATGCGAAGACAGAATTGCTTCTCCAATATGTAGATTTAATAATGTCTTTCAAAGACAGATTACGTCTAAAGGCCATAGACGTAGACACTGCTCTAATTTCATGAGCTTTGACTTTAAACACTTTGATATCCGAGTCCTGACATTGTCCGTGTGCCTCAGAAATCAAATTCCTTAAAAAGAAGGAGAGCGCATTTTTAGAAAGAGGACGAGAAGGATCTTTCACTGAACACCACAGGTTATCACTCTTACCTCTTATACCTTTGGTCCTTTGCACATAATGTCTAAGTGCTCTCACTGGACAGAGAAAGACATTCAGGCTCATTAGGCCCCACTAACTCCGAAATGTTCTTTATAGAGAAAGAACGAGGCCAAGGACGTGAGGGATTTTCATTCTTAGCCAAAAACCCCAGCATTGATGAGCAAATGGCATTGCCCTTAGCGAATCCAACTCTCTTATCAATAGCATGCAGCTCACTGATTCTTCTAGCTGATGCTAAAGCACAAAGAAAAAGGGTCTTCCTGGTCAGATCTCTAAAAGAACTAGAGGAGATCGGTTCGAATCTATCTGACATCAGCCATTTAAGAACTACATCCAGGTTCCAAGCTACTGTTCTTGACTCCTTTGTACTTGGTCGTATCAAAGGAACGAATCAGGTCTGAGAGGTCTTGATTATTAGAAATGTCTAATCCTCGATGTCTGAACACAGAAGACAACATAGCTCTATAACCCCTAATCGTCTGGGTAGAAAGCTTCTTCTTCTCACGAAGAAAAAGAAGGAAGTTAGCTAACTGAGCTATAGAGGTCTTAGAAGACAAAATTCCTTCTTCTTTGCACCAAGCTCTGAATTGGACCCACTTAGCTTGGTACACTCGAGCAGAGGATTCTCTTCTGGGTCTAGCAATAGCCCTTGAAGCTCTCTTTGAAAATCCTCTCTTTCTGAGGAGATGCTCGACAGTCTGAAGGCGACTAGTCGAAGAGCGGACAAGTTGTGATGGAACCTCAGAAAGTGGGGCTGTCTGAGTAGATCCTTCCTTAACGGTAACTCTCTCAGAAAGTCCGTCAACAGCAGTAGTAGATCCGGAAACCATTCCCTGGCCGGTCCAAAAGGGGGTGTTTCTATCAGAGTCATCCTGACGTTCTGATGACCTCTGAACTTTGCCAGAACTAATCTTAGCATTTTGAAAGGTGGAAAGGCATACAGATCCAGATTTGACCAGTCCAGAAGCATGGCATCCACTGTAAAACGCCTCCTCGTCTGGAACTGGGGAGCAATACAGTGGTAGACGAGCTGTCTTGTTTGTGGCGAAGAGATCCAACTGAGGACATCCCCAAATCCCCCAAAGCTTCTTGCATATTTGAGGATGTAACGTCCACTCTGTGGAGAGGACTTGTCCTCTCCTGCTGAGAATGTCTGCCTTTACATTCTTCGAGCCTTGAATAAATCTTGTGCTCAAGACAACCTTGTTCTCTTTCGCCCAAATGAGTAGGTCTCTCGCCGCCTCGCACAGAGAGAACGAGTGTGTCCCCCCCTGTTTTTTGATGTAAGAGAGAGCCGTGGTGTTGTCTGCTTGAACCAGCACTACTTTCCCTCTTACCTCTGTCTTGAAGTGCATTAGAGCCAAATGAATCGCCTTCAACTCTTTTAGATTTATGTGCCAGGTTCTCTGATGAATCTGCCAAAGTCCCGACACTTCCTTTCTCCCAGAGTAGCTCCCCACCCTTTGTCCGATGCGTCTGACAAAAGAGTAAGGTTGGGGCTCACTGGCTTAGAGACAAGCCTTCCTCTAGCCTTCCTTCTGATTTCCACCAAAGTAGGTCCTGTTTGATTCCTTCCGAGATGGGGAACACGAAGGAGTCTGGGAACTTCTTCCTTTGCCACTTCTGCTTCAAGTAAAATTGAAGTGGTCTCATGTTGAGCCTGCCCAGACTTACAAATTGCTCTATGAAGCCAAGGTTCCTAAAAGGCTCATCCACTGATTCGCCGAGCAAGTTTGTCCGACGAGAAATCGTCTATTTTGTTCAGGCATGAGTCGATCCTTTGGCGAGACGGAAAAGCCTGAAAAAGAACTGAATTCAGTCTCACTCCTAAATAAACTATCTCCTGAGAAGGAGTGAGACATGACTTTTCCTTGTTTACTAACAAACCTAGGCTTTCCGTCATCCTTAAAGTCTTTTGTAGGTCCTCCACACACTTCTGTCTGGACCTTGCCCTGAGAAGCCAATCGTCTAGATACGTACATGGATATTCGTATCCCGTCTAGATGAAGCCACTTTGCTACTGACGACAGAACTCTGGTGAACACTTGTGGAGCTGTCGACAGGCAGAAGCAGAGGCCCTGAACTGATAAATGTTGGCCCTGGAACACGAATCTCAGGAATCTTCTCGATTCCGAATGAATCGGAATATGAAAATAAGCGTCCCGAAGGTCTATGGAAACCATCCAATCTCCAGGATGAAGAGCTGCTAATACCGATTGGGTCGTTTCCATAGAAAACTTCGTCTTCAAAAAAAGACGTTCAGGGCACTGACGTCCAACACCGGTCTCCAACCCCCCGTGGCCTTCTTTACCAGGAAAAGGCGATTGTAAAATCCTGGTTCTGCGGAGAGTCCACTAACTCTATGGCCCTCTTTGCCAGTAAGGCGAGAACTTCTTGATGGAGGGCAGCAAATTTTTCGGAGTTCTCCGAGTAGGCTGACAAATTCACAGGAAATTCTGTGAGAGGGGGGGTGCTTGATGAACGGAATGGTGTATCCTTCCTTCAGGACCTGGACCGTCCAAGGATCCGCTCCGAGATGAAACCAGGTCTGCCAGAAAAGGTGTAATCTGGCTCCTACTGCTGTGTGGAGGACTACGGGCCTACTTCTTGATGGAAGAGGGAGTGGTTTTAGAAGAGGCTCTACCTCTCCCACGAAACCTGGAGGAAGATCGAACGGGAGCTCTCCCTCGAAATGGTTTAGGAGCTTCCGTGGAGGGAGCACTCCGAGAAGCAGAAAGAACCGGAGCTATCTTCCATGGGCTTCTTCACTGACTGTGATAAAAGATCCTGGGTCGCTTTTTGTGTTAAAGATTGAGCGATCTCGCTCACAATCTCTTGCGGAAATAGGTGTTTCTTGTCCAAAGGAGAGAAGAGCAAGGCAGACTTCTGGTTCGATGAAAACCCCTTTCGACAAGAAGGAGCACCAAAGCTGTCTCTTCTTCAACACTCCAGAGGCGAAAATGGCAGCGAGCTCCGAAGCTCCATCACAGATGCCTTTATCGATACAATCCAGTACCGAGGCAAAATCCTTCAACTGCTCCTCCGAAAGTCCAAATGACTTGACTTTCCTGGCCAGCGAAGCAATGGCCCAATCCAGGAAGCTAACAACTTCGAAAACACGGAAAACACTCTTGCAAAGATGCTCCAGTTCATTTGTTGAAAAGAAAATCTTAGCAGTATTAAGGGCTGCTCTGCGGGAAGAGTCCACGAGACTAGAAAAGTCTCCCTGAGCGGAGGCAGTCACACCCAGGGAAAAAACTTCTCCAGTGTCATACCAGCACAGCTCCTTGACGAAAGTCTCGAAGGGGGAAGACAAAAAAACATTTTTCCCCTGTTCCCTCTTCTCCAAAAGCCAAGCGTTAACTTTCTTGATCGCTTTCTTAGCCGAAATCGAGAGGACGAGACGCGTGAACGAGGACGAGGAGTCAGGCTTACTGTCCTTTTTCCACTGCGAACTAGGAGAAACTGGAACGGAAGGCGCAAAAGAATCTCCAAAGTTGTCAACGAAAGATCGTAAAAGGAGTTTATACCCCGACAAATGCTTGTCTTTTTCTGTAAGTCCTTCTCTTTCTTCCTACAAGTCCGAAGCTTCCTTCGACGAAACTGGCGAACATTCCATCGGAAGAGGAATCCTGTTCGGCGAAGTCACACCCTGACGCGTCCGAGGAGGGTGTGAGAAAGCAGGAGAAGACGTCTGAGCCTGTACTGAGACGTATCCGGGCGGCTGAGCTGGCGGCTGCGTTGGCGGCTGAGCTGGCGGCTGCGCTGGCGGCTGAGGTGGCGCTCGAGCGAGAACCTGACGTGGCGCCATAGACGGAGTCAGGAAAGGAGTCCGACCAGGCGCCTGAAGTGGCGTCTGAAGAGGAGTCACATGGAGAGTCTGAGCCTGAAGAGGCGACTGCAAAGGAGCCTGCGAAGAGACTGCACAGTAGTCTGCGGAAGATGTAAGGCGGTCGGGAGCGCATTCGGGACGAAGAGACTTGCCAAAAAGCTCCAAGATACTGCCTAACTTGGCATTCATCTGTTCAAACACCGAAGGTTGAGGATCCACCGACGTAGAAGGCGCGGGAGGTGTAGAAGGATGATCCACAAACGTCTGGAGCCGCAGGAGTTATCGCTTGAGGAGGCTCTGGAGAAAGGGCTCCGAAGGGGTGTGCGTGTTCGGCTTCTCCAATTCTATGAGAGAAGGGCGATAAATCGAAACCGCCGGAGAAAAGGCTTCAGGCTCCTCCTAAAAACTACAAGAAGGTTCGGCAGCCGCCACCTTCTTGGGAACCGCAGCAGGCGAAACATCGCGCGACCTTTTCAGCGGTCTAGAAGTCTTATTACGCCAACCTCTATAAGAGGAAACATCTGAACTAGAGTCACTTGACGAAAAAAACACTTCCTCGCAACACCTTTCCAATGGTGAGCGACAGCATCCTGGGATACGGCTACAGGATTGCTTGAGGGGGTTGCGGCTGCTCGGGAGCAGGTCCCGCTCGCCTCCCTTCGGTTTTCGGCATGCCTCCTCCCAGGATCTGGGGAGTTTGACAGGGGACCTAGACCTAGGAAAAAGAACGAACGGGCCGAACAACCACCTCCTCCACTACACTTGCACTAAGTAATTTATCACACTTAACTACCACTTCTTGCACTGTCTCACCCATTTTCTGCATAGTGGTGAGGAAAGAGACAAATTTCGAGTCCATATCGGCTCGTAAATACTTGACACGGGATCGGGATCGGGAGATACAGATTCGAGGGCAGGAGCAACCACTACGGGGTTAATAGGAACAGGATTAATAGAATTCAGAGGAATATCCTGGCTACTCACTAACTTAGAAGAAGATCTCTGTGAAGCCTTTCTGATTCTATCTTTTTCTAACTTTCTCATATACTTTCCAGTGCCTTCCACTCATGAGATGTTAGAGCTTACATTCTTCACACGTATTCTCAAAAGAACATTCACGTCCCCTACAACTAACACAAGTAGAATGAGGATCAAGTGAAGCTTTAAGAAGTCTAGTCTTACACCCACTACTACACACCCTATACTGAACAGAGCCGGTGTCAGACATCGTGAAGAATTCAAAATAATTCCTAAAAAGGACAACAATATCAAAACCAAAATAACTATAGCGCTATCAAAAAGATCAGTAAACTCAAGGTACATCACCAAAAGGAGAAAACCAAGATGATCAAATCCAAATTCCAACCAGCAGAGGAACCGTGTTACCGGTTCCGACGGCAGGAAACTTCTGATTTATTGTTGGAATGGTTCCCGGTACCCGGTAGAGGGCGGGAGTAGAGGGATCACCTGTCAAACCATTAGCGCTACCGCGAATTTCAAATTCTGCCGTGACGTCAGGAGACGACAGCTATATGTAACCACCGGGTCAGTTATATAAGTGAAACATAAATTTATATAAAAAAAAAGACAAAATGTTTTCATCACCCAGATTAGCTACATTCAAATAAATCATCTCAAGCTACCTCACCTTCGTTTGAGCACAAACACCTTCTATCACATCAACGACAATTATTGTTCCATCGCAGAGACGAACGGCTGTAGACACCTCACTAGAGAAGTCTACATGACCGGGGGAATCGATAAGGTTAATCAAGTATTTTTCATCACCTTTACTATACGCAAGTGACACACACGAACTCTTCATTGTAATGCCACGCTCTGCTTCATCTTTTCGGCTGGAAAATAAGATATTGCCATATAATAATTTATTAAACTGCTAGTGACATAAAACTGTATTTTAACAATAACTTTAAAGATCATTTTACAAGACCAATTGGGCATAACTCTCAATTATCAATCTCAAACATTTGGCACAAAGGACTTGTTCTTATAAAACAAAATATGATTACATAACTGTATCTTTCCTGATAAACTGCAATTTCCTCATAAATACCTCACAAATGGATGAAAAGAAAATTATGACTGACTCAAAAGGGTCTGAGAATTATCAAGCACCTTAATTACAATAAAATCAAAATCAACATGAAAATTATTAATACAAACTGAATTATGTTTCAACTTATGAGTTGAAAAATATTTTTCAAGTAATAATTTAAGCTATACGTACATACAATATTGTATAGCGACAGCCACCTACTTATGGTACACAACTACATAGGAGCCCTGGAATGGTTAAACATGCATAATCCAGATTCTTTTAAAAATGATATTGTTATGATACAATAAAGTTTGTTCATACTTACCTGGCAGATATATATATAGCTGTATTTTCTGAAGTCCGACAGAATTTTAAAAACTTCCGACACACGCAGTGGTCGGCCAGGTGGTTAGTACCCATTCCCGCCGCTGGGAGGCGGGTATCAGGAACCATTCCCATTTTCTATTCATAATTTTTATTTCCACTGTCCCCTGAGGGGAGGTGGGTGGGTACTTGATTATATATATCTGCCAGGTAAGTATGAACAAACTTTATTGTATCATAACAATATCATTTTGTTCATGAACTTACCTGTCAGATATATATATAGCTGAATCCCACTTGGAGGTGGGAAGGGACAGAATAGAAGGATTTTGGGAAACAAATGCATGCAGATGATTTACATCTTGGTTCCACCTGTTAGCATAGCTGGCTTCGTGGTTACTGCCACGTAAGTCTGCTTGTGCTACTAGAGTTGCCAGCGAGGTAGAGACCTATATAGCTGGTGCACTCCAGATGATATGTCAACAGGGGCGAGACCACGACGTGACTAGACCATATTGACCATACCATGAGGGCCAAGAAGTAAAATAAATATATATATATATATATATATATACTATATATATATATATATATAATATATATATATATATATATATATATATATATCACCACCTGACCAACCTAGCCAAAGTTAAGGTGTGTTAACTAAGGCTTAAGAGTTAAGAAGTCGCCGTTGTCGGCGACTCAACAACTAAATTAAGAGCTCTTCCTAACCATTTTCTACAGGATAGGATGAGTTGGTACTTCTTGCCCCCAAGATTGTGTCTGCAGACATGTATGGCCCTAGCGAGCAGCAGATCTCATTTGCCATCTTCACATCTCGCAGGGAGTGTGAAGTGAACACAGAGTTGCTTCGCTAAAAACATGGTACTCAGGATGTTTCTGAGTGCCATGCTCTGTTGAAATGCTTCCGAGGCCGCGCCCTCACCTCGTGAGCATTTAGATAAAAGATTTCAATCTTTGTGCAAACACAATGAAGGAGCATTTTTGAAAGAACTCCTTAACACTAAAGCCAGGCTGTTCTTCGATATGGGCAAGTCTGGTCTTTTTCGGAACCACTGCAGATTGCCCGATTGACTTCGACTTTCTTGAGTTTTTATGTAGATAAAACTTGAGAGACCCGACAGGGCACAGGACTCTCTCTGGCTCCTGCCCACTAACTTGTGCCATCCTTGCTTCCAAGCTCCTGGCCCAAGGACAAAACGGGTTTACCATTCTTAGGCCACAACGGAAGGGTTAGATTAGCACACCGCCTTGTGTTCTCTAAAGCCAAAACTTGTGACGATGGCTTAAAATCTCACTAACCCTCTTTGTCGTATCTAGGGTGGTTAGAAGAAGGCCTTCCTGATCACATGCAAGAAGTTAACAGGTAGGAGAGGTTCGAATGCTTTGACATCAAGAACTTCAGACTACGTCTAAGTTCCATATTGAAAGCTTCGATCTGGACATGCACAGTCAGTCCGTCTGTACTAAAGTCAGGTGACCGACCAGTTGACCAGTCAGACGAATCAAGGACAGCAAGGCTGTACCCTGAAGACCATAAGGCACTATTCTTCGCTGAAGGATGAGTGTCTGGACTGCCTGGGCGATTCAATCTAAGCAAACCTTGGGGGTGTATCAACGCAACCCAACGTCGTCAGCGAATCAACTCCTGACTCGAGCTTCTGGTGCCAGGAGAAAGGAGCGAGGAGCAAAAAGGCGATTCAGTCCCGAAGGAAGAATGCCTGACAGTCCAACCTGGTCTCATGTTACACGATCATCGGGGGTGTATAAACGCAAACCGACTTCGTCAACAAGAAACTCAGGGCTACTATATGTCGCCTGATCTCGCACGAGTGTCTGACTCCGAGAAAACAGGTGAGACAAAAAGTAGATGGGTGGGTGAGCGAGGTTCGAGATTCCACAGAACTCAAAAGATCGTGAAGGGCTTTGTTGTTTGACAGACGCAAATCTCTGAGCCCAAAGGCCGTCAACAACATATTTGCGTATTCTTTAATAGTTGTGACTGCCAGCTTATCCCATTCTTCAGACGGAAATGGAAGACGGTAATCTTATTCCTGTCAACATCTCGATAGCCTGAACGTAGTCAAGACTCAGAGCGGAGAGGTTATAGGTACCTTTCGAGTTAGAGTAGACCGACTCTCTCGGAAAAAGGTCCTTGGAAAGTGAACTAGGAAGATGTGACCTCTGTGAATCCAGGATCCTGAAGGCCAACATGGGGCGATCAGCGTCATTGTCGCTCCCTGTGACGTCATAAATCCTCTTATTACATTTCCTAAGCGATTGAAAAAAGGGGAAAAGAGACTAAATATCCATCCCCGTTCAATATCATAGGATGGCGTTTAATGGTACCGATCCCGGATCGAGAATAAGGGAGCAGAGAAGAAGCCTCTTCGTCCTCAACATATCGAAGAGAAGAATGAAAGGGCGTCCTAAAGTCTCCACAACTCTCAACTTACTTCTAAAGAAAGATTCCACTCGGAAGTCAATAGTTGCTGCCGTCGATCGAGACGATTCGTAACGGACTTTCGCAATCCGGTAACGAACCTCTAGAGGATCGTTACATTCTACGCCTGTTGTTATAATAGGCTTTCTCGTAAACTCGAACAGGGACCGAGAGAAGATACTTCTTAAGATATGAGAGAGCTGTGGAATATCAGAGTTGATCTGGACCACTGGTTCCCAAAACTCGTTACGAGGACTGGCGGGACTACCGAATCGCTTTTACTTCTTTCAGATTAAGATCCAGGACATCTGAAACCCTATCCAGATGTCCGGCACCTTCCTTTCTATCACCTCAGGTGATAAACGCACTGAGAGATGTTCAGAATCATTCCTAGATCTTGAATAATATTCAGTTTCCCGGTAGGAAAAAACTGTGGTCTGAATTGCAGTCTAGTTGGGGAAACAAACTTCTTCAGGAAGGAAATGGTCCCCAGCAAGCTCATCCATTCCCTACCCCGAGTATGCTTACTTCCCTAATAAGGCTGCGCTTTGCCTAAGCAGGAGAGCATATAAAAGTGCAATGTTGCGGTAGACTCGTAGTTCTATACCGTGCGGTAACGAGCACCGAAAGGATTAAGAGATAACTCTGTTGAACATAGTAAGGCAAAACGAATGCAAACGTTTATTCATTCACGTAAGAAATCCCCTCAATCTTAGGCTAAAGTCCGTGATTGTAGGGCAGAGTTACAGTTAGTCAGTCAATCCCGCAGGAGAGACGTAACCGCCAGCACAGAGATACGGTTAGTCAGTCATCCCGCAGGAGAGAGACACGTAACCTACGGGCGCATGACAGCGCCCGATCTGTTACTGGCTCGGTTGGACTGGAAGACAGACACAGCGTGACAGCAGCAGCCAGCAGCTTACGAACGCCGTCTCTTAACTTTATGTCTGGGTTGCCAGCTACCCTATTCTACGAAGAAATAGGTCCGTTATTTTTTTGTGAGCCGAAAGACTCTCAAGCTGGTATATTTAAGCGAAACAGAAAACGCTAAATATATAGATGCGTTTGTGTCGTCAGAACACTACCATACAACGGTAAAAGATAAATCGGAAACTCCTGGAAGGCTGCAGGGAGTAACGATTACATGTCCTTAAAATAGACAATAGACCTCTCGGTTGCCATCCGAAGAGGTAACTACAGCAAGCGATGTGACTTGAACCAACCAGAAGTAAAACTAACGCAAGGAACAAATATGAAATTATATCACAATAAATTTTGTTTGTTTCATACTTACCTGGCAGACATATATATAGCTGAATTCGGAAATACAGCTACATACATATCTGACAGGCAAGTTTCATGAACAAAACTTAAGAGAATCGAAGCAGTCAGCTCAAGCTTCTTATGTTACTGGACATAAAGCGTTCATTGACGTAGTCTACAAGTCTATTCTTGTACGAGTTCTGCGAATGACGAATGAGAGCTCTTCGAATCTTGTCAATAAGAGCTTATTCGCTTCCGCAATATCAAGTTATGAGATGTTTGTCAATGAGAACTAACCATTTACGGGACAAAGAGATATTTTGTCAATGAGGGGGGATACCCACTTACTTGACAAAAACAAAAGTATATTGTCAATGGGGGAAAGTCACTGAATTGACAAAACGTAATCCAGGGAGTCAAGCATTTAATTTTTTCGATTCCCCGTCTCAAACGAGGAAGGGGCAAGAAATCCCTGTTAAGAGACTGGGCTTACGGCAGGTAGAAACGACGATGTTCAATTCGGCAGCGTAGGTCCCGACTAGAAACTAACAAATCTATCATCTGAAAAACCCTTTCAGATGGGCTAAAAAAGCTTGCAAAATTATCCTGGGAAGAGGAAGAAACTCTCCAACCAGCTTCCTCTCCCGTATCACAACTAATGCCTGCTAAAGCTAAAATTTATTTTTGGCAGTATGGCAAAGGAAGTCCTGTCTTGCGCTTTCCTGAAGAGCGTCCTTTTGATGAGTGCCTTTGCAAGAATCCCACTGAACGTTGCCGAGAGTCCTGACGTGCAGGACATCGAGCCTTACATAACCCATAACTGCCTTATCGCAAAGTCTTGACTGCGGTAGTGGCAACTTAAATTTATTGGCCGAATGGCAAAGGTTGCGGTAGAGCAAACAAGATCTTCCCTTGAGCTTTCCTTAACTCCATCCACCTATGCGAAAAGCAATATTAATTGACAGAGACCTCTTGAATTCACGAAACCCGATGTCTTGCTGGGTTTCGAAGAAGAAGTTGTCTGTTCACTTTAAACTTCCTCCGAAGCACTGCCTACTTCACATTCTTTGCAGGTGAGGTAGAAGGTATCACCGGAGGTAGAGGTAAACATTCTTTAGGCCCATATCTGAAACAAGAGCTTGAAGAGTTCAACAGAAACGTTCAGCCAGGCGACACACCTGGCGTGCGCTGGGTGGCACGCTCGGCGTCCACTGGCGCGCGCTCGGCGTCCACTGGAACGCGCTCAAAGGCGTCCACTGGAGCGCGCTCGGCGTCCACTGGAGCGCGCTCGGCGTCCACTGGCGCGCACATGGCGCGCACTTGGCGTGCACCGCGCGCGCCTGGAGTCCATCCAAGCGTCCCGGGCGTCCGCTCTCAAAAGCTTCCTGTTCTACAATGACTTCTTTTACGTATTTCTCGGTGGAAAGACGGACACGAGTTCAGGCGACGTTCGCCTTCTTACTTTCTCACTGAAACGCATACGAGAGAGAGAGAGAGGACGTGAAGCGTCCTCTTCTATAAAGCTTCTATTTAGAGGGCGCGAGTCCTTCCGAAAGCTCCAACCCCTGCATGGGGAGACGCTTCGGAGGACGAGAAGCAATCTTTCAGGATTCGTGCACGCGCACGCACTTGGCAGTCTGGGGATTTTCATCAGAAACTGCCGAAGGCACGCCAGATCGGTGGGGGTTCCTTGTAACCCTCCTTAGGCTTTCGACATGCTCCCTCCCGGGTCCTGGGAGTCAAGCAGAGGTCCCGGCCTAGAGGCGAAACGAGGCCGATCTGACGCACCCTCCACTACACAAGGGGTATCACTGCACTTCTGCACTTCACTTTACTCTCTAAAGCAAGCACTTTCGATTCTAAGATACGAATCGAAAGAGTATCAGAGAAAGGGTAATTCCTCTACAGACACTGCTTAGGGCCCGAAGGCAACACTGCAGGGTTAGGAGTAACAACTACAGAAGTAGCACTTTCACAGCAATGAAGGAGAGCGAGCACCTCTCGTAGACATATTCATAGCCCGTAGGCCATATACAGGTTAGGCAAAATAAAGTCTACAGGAAGGTTAGCAGGTTCACTACCCTACTTTTGTTACTTTTGTTAATTGCGTACATACGAATTCATCGTCTTCCTTACGATACATGTTTACTGATTAATTGCGTACTACGAATCTACGTCTTCCTTACGGAATTAGAGACACAGTCACACTCTTTACTGAACTCTTACATGACAAATCTCAACAAAGAAGCAAGACCCATACCCCTCATACATACCAAGTGCGGATCTACCGAAGCTTTCGGTAGCCACACCCTATCTTTGCAGACAACCCCGTCTGAAACTAGCCTAACTAGATTCAGATATTTTATGCAAAAATGAATCAAATTCAAATCAATTTAAGATAGCGTATGCCTAGCCACAAATCCCACAAATCCAAGTAAATAAATCAAAAGACAATTAGGATACTTAGCGGCAATGAAGTTTCCAAAATCCTAAGACGGAGGTACTGAAAACAGGTGTTTTCAGCACCAGCGACAGAAAAATTATGGATAGAAAATGGGAATGGTTCCTGATACCCGCCTCCCAGCGGCGGGAATGGGTACTAACCACCTGGCCGACCACTGCGTGTGTCGAAGTTTTTAAAATTCTGTCGGACTTCTTTTAGAAAATACAGCTTAACTATAATATCTGACAGGTAAGTTTCATGAACAAAATTGATAATTAAACACCATGAGAAGTGAACGTAGATACAAAGAAGCTAGTTTAGTTATATGTAGTTCTTTTTTGTTGAGAAAATCTAAAAAAAAAAATAGATAAGATTCCTTTATTGAACTGGAAAAGATGAGTCCCTTACTTCACGAACACACAATAAAGTAAAGGTAATATATTTTAAACCTTTACATAAACAAACTAGCCTAGTGTAAAAATGATATAAAGCAATGTGCCTAGGCTACTGTAATTTGATTTCCTAGTTAAAGTTTGTTTTACGTATTCACTCCAATAATACAGATAGGTACAGTATTACTATCATGAATACTTTAATAATCATGTCATCCGGTACTACAACACTAACTTACCTGTCCATATATCTGATTCGTCCTACCAAGCGTTGACTGATGAGACCATTTGATGCCACAAGATTATCAGCAAGGGAAGTCTTTCCATGATCAACATGTGCCATGATGCACAAATTCCGAATATTGTGAGGATTTTCCATCAGTGCATAAGCATTACTTCTGTGGTCTTGCTGCCCAGCAACCATTTTGGCTGGAACAAAAGACCAACACATCAACATTAATGGAAGTATATATATTTCACTAAAACAAATGTCACCTTAAGATTATATGTAGTCTTTGTTGACAGACATCGGGCGAGTCAGTTTCCAAAGGTCCATATTTCATACAAGTGGCAGGTTCTGAAGAATCTAAGTAAGTTATGATTTCATGAATAAGTTGCCTTTTGAAAAATTAAGATAAACTTTAAGAAACCCTCCATGTGCCCTCCTAGCTACAAAATTGGCCATGTTGTAAAATCAAGTTGCAACAAATATCTTCCAGATTGTAAACAAAAGTGCATGTTGGTAACTGCAGATTATGACCATGGCCTAAGTCACACCAGTTGCCGACCAGAATATTCACCACCTTATATTTGAGTTTTTGTTTATCTTAATGTGTATTGTTTATGTTTATGATATTTACCATCCCCAAAAGATAAGTGTACCTATACTCTGTTTTTTTCCATCTGTCCATCTTCCTGTGGTGTTTTCGCATGGTAACACTGCTTCCCGGGCTTTAAATAGTTACGCTATGTGTAAGTTTTAGGTAAATAAAAGGATATCTGGGTGTACATTTGCAACTGAAAAGCATTTTAATAATTTACTGTATGCGAATTACACCATTAATATTCGAAATAGGATATTGTTAATATTGTTGAATGTAACCTGAATGTGACTATCTAAAGGCCGGGATGCAGTTTTACCATACCAAACACCACAGGCGGGTGGACAGATGGAAAAAAACCAAGTAAAGTTACCAAACTAGAGGGGCCCTATAGTAGCCAGTCTGCATTTCTCTATGGACCATGTCTACCCATTATTAACTGGAAATTTGCGTATTCACGATACTTTTCTATGAGAAATATCCCCAAATTCCTGTTTTTTTTATCACTTCATCATAAAATGCACTTTTAGTGATAAAACTATTAAAAAAACTAGGTATAAACATTTTTAGTGGGTTTTGCTTGAGTTTCAACTAACAAAATATGCAGTTTTAAGCATTTTTATAAGGGTTTCAAGTACATATTTGCAGAATGTAGCTATTTGTGGGAGGGGGGGGGTGTCTGGTACGCAACCTTCGCAAATTCGGGGTGAACACTGTACCTTATGTTTATGAAAGAATTATTTTTATTGTAACTATTTTGTTAGCATCTCAAATGTTTCTGGTCATCCATTTATAAATATGATTAGGTTCAAACACAATCTACCCAGATACCTTACTACTAGGGTAAAGGTAAACGATCGAATGAACTACCTGCGGCCATCTCCTCCGCTCATGGACCCAGCTTCCAGAAAAATTACTTTAACACATCCTGACACCGGAGATAGACACCAGTCATGAGCCATCGTCTGTGGAAGCAACACCTCGAGACTTCTATTTTCCTCACGAAATAAGTGTTTTCTCCCAAATTACACAATAATGCTATGATTTCCAATTAAACAGAGGTTAATGAAAGTCTAGCCATGAGCAGTGCTAACTTACCTCCATGATGCTTTTGAAATTTTTACTTAAAACTCCTTACATGTAGAAGATTTTTTGGGAGGAAGAAGAAGAGTGCGCTAGATAATTATTTAAATAAATAGTTAAACATCGGTATAAGGTAGTACTCATTCTATTTAATTAAAATAAAGCTCTTGAAGAGGCCTGGCGGAAGGCAAAATTGTCGAGCTACTAGTCTTTTATTTTCTTTTCTTCTGTGGATGATATTGACATCAGTATAAGGTTATGAATTGCATAAATTTATTGCGTATTCATGATAATTAATTAGAAAATATTCGTTGTTGAAAAAGTAACTAGATTCCTGACACAAATTTCAACGGTTTTGCTGTGAACATTAGCTACGATGTGTTGTTCGCACTTTCCTATTCTTTTATCTCTGTTGCCAATTGGTATGTGTTTACCCTCCAAACTGGGTATAAGATTTACACAAAACCATGGAAATAAGTGAAATTAGCGTATCTATTTGTAAATATATATTACATAAATATTAGGGCAATTTTATCTTTATAGCATTAATATAACATGACAATTTGTCCAAAATTGCATTTTTCCTAACTCTACAAACCTGAGGTCCTTTTACAATAGGAAGGTACTAGCGGCAGCTGGATAGGTCGTAAGCTTTCGAACAAGGGGTTCGGTAGTTAACTGCTTGTCCGACAGGCGCGCCGTGCCGGACTGGGAGGTAAACAAATCACTTTTGCTTTTGGCCCAAGCAAAAAACTGCAGAATGAGGGGTGGCCATGAGGTGGGACTATGTGTAAAAGGACCTCAGGTTTGTATGGTTTAGGAAAAATGAAAAATTTTGGACAAAATTGTCATTTGTTCCGACACGGCATACAAACCTTCGGTCCTTTACAATAGGAAGACTCACTTCTTGGTGGGTGGAATCTGAGTCTTTTGTGAACAGACTGGTGTTCGCCCAACCTTGGAAGCCTCCCTGGTCGTAAGAGCGAGGGAGGGATCCAGCCTCTGTCCGATTGATCGGGGTGTGCACCGCAGGATCAATGGTCAGACCTCTGGAACCATGTACTAAGAGAGAGGCAAGCGTATCTCTTCGTACCAGCAAACAAGAACAAGTTCCTATTTGCAAGAGGCAACATAAAGTTATGGTTTGTCTCTTGTTGGCATCCACTTCCCCCCCCTTGTAGGAGGAAGTGGTGGATATTCGCTCCCATCCCTAGTGAAAGGGATAGGATGGGGCTCTGTCGAGTAGCCTTCACCGGCATCTCGTCCTTATCCAGCAAGGTGACGACCGTATCCCTTCCCTCCCACAGGTAGAGGTAGGGAGAAAAAGATAGGAAGAGAAGCCCAGTCACTCTCTCATTCACTTATCTATTCTTACAGTCACACCAGGACTCTATGCTGTTCAGCCTGTTAGGGTCTGGGTTAGCTACACAACGTGCTGAGCAGCCACCACGGTCCCAAGGAAAACGATCCAAGGACCTGTGGGCAATATCCAAAAGGTAGAAGGAGTGCCAGTGGTCTGGTTGTACCAGACCCCTGCCTTCAGTACCTGCGCCACGGAGAGTTCTTGTGTAACTCGAGGGAGTGTACTTCTAGGTCATCTTGGTGCTGACGAAGAGTCTTTAACACTCAGCCTGGGATGTCGAGTTTCTTCAGAAGCGCGGTCGCGCTTTCACAGGACAAAGCAGCATCTCCTTCGCATCGAAGGCGGTGAAGTCCATTAGGGAGGGGATTGTGAAGGACTCTAACCGATCGTCAGGAACCAAAGAAGGGTTCTGAGTCTTCGCTACGAATTCGTACGAAATAGAGCGTCACGAATCCCCATCCCCTGGATGCTTGACTTCGCAGGAAAGTCATGCAATTACCTCGAGAAAAGGAAAAGGGGGAGGGAATGGTCGTATGACCTATCCCTCTTCTCTACTTTGGTGATGTCCTGTACCCATACTGGTCTATCCGTCTGCAGCGAAGTTGTTCTTCTCGGTAGTGGATAGGACACCGACACTCAATGGTGGTGTCGATGGTATGGGTACTGTTGACAAGCCGTTAGGACGAAGAAAAGACTGTTTATGGAACAACCGAACTAAGTCCACAGTGAAGTTCGTAACAGACTTGGGCGCTCTGACAGCTGCCGACTGACTGCGTTCGGTAGGAGGCAAGTTGTCCAAGCACCCGAGCAAGTCACTGACCTTCGCCTTAAAAGGGTTTATGCCAAGAGACTAAACAAATAATTTGTTCGTCACCGATGCCAGAAAGCGAGGTGATGACTCTCTTAAGGCATGTGCCCAACAGGGCGAAAGTCAATTGCCTTCTAGAGACGAGGTCCCTGATGGCAAGATATCTCATAGTATAGTTGATTCTCGGCTAAGGAGAAACACTATGTCGTTGAAGACGAAGGTGTACAGAAAATGCAACCTACGTCTTCACAGCTGAACCGAGAGAAGGATTCTCAAGATTCTGAACCTGTGCTACAAACACTGAGAACGCTAACCGCTATTCATGCTGTCCGGTGAGGATCGTAGTTGCAATGAAAGCGGAGCGCTTTTCAGTAATGAAGACACAGGGGAATACTGCCTGAAGAACTGCTTCTCAGGGTGGGCTGAACATTTGGAAGTAGAGCTGTCAGGTCGGAGAGTAGGCGATGTCTTCTGACACATCTGTTAATTCGGGAGCGAACAATGAATAATTGCACAGCTACGAATACGAGATATTTTGAAGACAAACTCAGATGTCTGCAAAAATCATTCGCATTATCGCGGTGCGATGCAGCGGGTGACTAGTACAGACTTCTGTTACCGTGCGGTAAAACAGAAAGATGAAAGAGTCCAAGAGATCTCTGTTGAAAATTCTCGCAATGTCGAAGGCGATGAAATCGAGCGTCACAGCAGTAGATGGTCCTTCATTATTGCGAATCCCATCCCCGTTAATCAGACGACCTAAGTCCATGATTGTTGGGCAGAGATCGGTTCGGTAGTCAATCAAACCAGGGGAGAGAGAGACGTAACCGACCGTGCATCTCCGAGACCTAGCTGATACTGAGCCGCTATCAGGCAATTCAATACGCAGTAGCTCTCGGTGACTCGTCATCCTGAGTTGCCAGGTAATCCATTATTCCACGAAGGAATGCGTTCGGCTAGAACCATCGAGCATAAAGAATACGCTCGAGCAATTATATTTAAACGAAACGGATTTCAGTAAATACAAAGCTGATTTGGTGTTGTCATGACAATACCAAGTATCTAAAATCGAAACTGATAACTGCTGGGAGTTGCAGGCAACCCCGAGTTGCAGTTCAATTAAGATACAATTCGTCTCGGTCCACACCGTAGTTAACTACGGTATGTGCCTACCCCCCAGACAATTCAACTGTTAAAAGAATCATGTCGCGAGGGTAATATACGTAGTATATTTGTAGGTTCTGTACAACACCTCCATCCTAAATTCTTTTCCCCTCGAGGAATGAGAATAAGGATTGGAGATCGACCGCCTTCGTTCTCTAGTCAAGAGAGTGAAAGGAGAAGTCTTTCCCAAAGGAAAGCTTCAATGGTGAACAGAATACCGAAGACGATAGTTCAAGCCAAACTGGAAGTTGTCCCGTCCGTTCTTCTCTATTTCCAGGTTAATCGCCTACTGTGAGATACTCTTCTTTCAGCAGCAGTCTTCTTCCAAATGCTAGAAATTACAGGAATTCGAGCATAAGCGAGGTTCCCGATTATCGTGTAACAATTATCGGGGATTCTCGCTCACTTTGGATCGTGGTCTCGCCTAAGTGTTTGGAGATCGTAAAAAACTCGAACACTCGAGTGCGCTAGAAATTCCGTAGAATTCTAAGCACTCTGCGAAACCCCCACCGAATTCGTCAAACGATATCGGCTGGTGGTCCTCTCGATTCCCGTAGAAATCGAGAAAGGGTCAGGATCCCTCCTCAACGACCGGGGCTTACGTCAGGTAGGACCCGAAGGTCCCCCCGGTAGCGCAGCCCCTAACGTGGGATCTTACAGAGAAATCTCTGTAGGATCCCTCCCTTTCCCTCGTACCGTAAGGAGAGAGGGATGGGGGAGGAATTGATACTGGCTCGCCTTCCCAGCGGAACTAGCAGTTGGAGAAGAAAAGGAGCAGCCATCGCCTTACGGCGATGGCCTCTCAGAGCCTGGGAAAACTATCGTCAGGAGAAAACGTTTTCCCGAGGAGGGTTACGAACTCATACTGTAGGTAAGGGTCCTGCCGCCACTGTGAAAGTCGTTCTGGTGGGGCTGATCGACACCTGACAGGAGAGAGCCGATACCGTCCTCCGACTCATTCCATCCTCGTCGAGGTCGAAACCTCTCAGGAGGACTGAAGGGGTATTCAAATACGGTGTCCGAAGACACGTAAAAACGCCTCTGTCGCAGTAGAGGAGGTGGAAGTAGCTTGTTCGACCGGCCAGAACTGAGAGCGCCTTCTTGTCCGGAGATGAGAGACTACCTGGTTCAACACAGTCGGCAAGTTCCGATCGCGGCAGACCCACCGCTCGATTTGGGTTCCCTCTCGGGCCCCAAAACGACTCGAGCAGAGACGTGGCTCTGCTGGTGGAGCGGCGATCCTTCCCCGAGGTCGTTTGTGCTGACGAATCAGCACCATAACCTCGGCAAAGTTCCTCTGGATCTCGGAAGTCACAGCATCTTGCAGAGTAGGACCGTTAAGCCCTTCGACAAGAGCATATTCCGAGAACCTTCCTCCTAAGAAGGGGGAACAGCGACAGCCCTCTCGGTCTTCTCCATCCACTTGCGCATACGTCCTGGCCGGTCCAAGAACCGTGCCTGGCACGTAGGGCGTCGTGGTGGGATCATGAGGGGCGCACCCCTCACGATCACTCCTCAATACCTCGCTCCTCCCGGGGTAACCCTGAGGAGGTTGAAGGTACGGGAGAGGCAGACCTGACGCTCCCTCCTACGCTCGCTGGCAGAACCAGCAGGCTTGGAGGGCTGCAGGCGATCGTCAACCCGCGGTGGCGATCGAGCTGCAGGCCTGGTCAAACCGTCTCGCTGTGGAGAACGGCTGGACTGAGCACAGCGGCCCCGATCTCGAGTGTCAGAAGAGCTGGTGCTGGTTGCCGTACCCGATCGCTCTCTGTGAGAGCGACGGTCAGGCGACCTGCAGGCTCCACTGTCACAATGAGACCGGTGCTTGTCCTCACGGCACGTCACGTCGCTGGTTCCAGCCATGGCTGGCACCGGCGAACGGGGGGACCTCTTCCCAGCCTCAGCCCGTGGCCGGTCGTGGACCGTCACGTCCCCGGGTAGCCAGCTGGTCGCCGCGAGAGCGAGAGCTGGTCTGGTGAGAGTCGCGTGAGCGGCTGTCACCAGTCTTCCGCCCCGTGCCGTGAACCTGACGCTGAGCGGGCTCAGAGTCTGGTTCCTGGCTGCACGGTCGCTGGTAGGCGGACCGTACACGTCGGTACCGGTCCTCCCGCGAACGAGAGGCCGAGACGGACCCTGATGCAGTGGCAGAACCACTGACACCAGGCGAGGAAGTGACCGGTGTTAGCCGGTACCCCTGTGGTCCCCGTATCTTCTTCCTTGCGGAAGAAGAGACGGGCCCCCGCTCCCGAAGGAGCAGGAGGACCAGTGAAGGAACCCTCCCGTCCCACCGAGTGAGACGGGTCCCCGAGAAGCTCCCGAGGGAGACTTCTTAGGAGGGAGGAGGCAACCTTCTTGTTCTTCTCGGCTGTAAAGCCTTAGAAGTCGAAGGGGAAGAGGCGGCAGCCGACGACGATGAAGAAGATGAAGACGACGACGACGACACCTTCCTCCTCTTCTTCGTCAGCTTCCTCAGGACAGACGTAAGATCTGCTATCCAGGGCGGAGCCGGGGCTGCTGTAGCCGAAGCCACAGGGCCCGGACGCACCTGTACAGACAGACCAAAGTCTGGGGTAGTACCACCACGAACAGGGACGACGTCAGCAGGTATGGGCATCTCAGGAACAGCAGGCACAGCCAGCACAGCAACGGCAGGGACAGCCAACGCAGCAACGGCAGGGACAGCCCGCGCAGCAACGGCAGGGACAGCCCGCGCAGCAACGGCAGGGACAGCCAGCGCAGCAACTGCATGGACAGTCAGCCCAGAATCGGCAGGTACGGCAGGCAGCACCGGAAACACAGGAAGTGGAGCAGCAGCCAGCAACATCCTGGTACCGGCGGCAGGTCCAGGGTTGGTTGGTTGGTTTTATAAAGTTTAGGTGTAACACCAAGCACTGGGGCAGCAAAGGCCATTCAGCGCTTACTGTATAACTATGAAATTATAAGACGTGTTATATCATATAAAGCAGGTTTATTTCTTTGAGATAATTTACTATATTTTGAAGTGGGGCATTTTCTCCCATAGTTCTTCAAGTGGGATATTTATATATGTTATTGGATCTTCGTTTTCTTTCGAATTTTTTGCATTCAGTTAGCAGATGACGGACTGTGACCAGAGTACGACAATGGTCACAGTAAGGGGCCTGTCTTTCTCGCCTTGCAACATCAAGTAGTTTGTGTGTCAAGTATGTATGTCCTATTCTTAATCTTGTTAATATGATATCTTCCCTTCTTTGACATTGTTGTCTATTCCAAGTTTTACAGATGATTTAATATGCTTTAATTTATGATTTAATTCTAGCCATTCTTTTTCCCATTTTGATTGACAGTATTCATTTATTGTTGTTTTAAAGTCATTGTAAGGTATTTGTATTTTTTTGATAGACTCCTTTTTTACTGCCTTTTTGGCTTCTTTATCCACCTCTTCATTACCCTTTATGCCCACATGGGAAGGGACCCAACAGAGTTTTATATTTATAGATTTCCGTTTTATAATTATATCATCCACACTCTCTTATTTCTTCAATTACGGGATGAGAAACTGTGTATTGTCTTAGCGCTTCTAAGCACTGTAAGAATCCGTGGTATATTACAAAGGTATCGTTTGCCTTTCCCACCATAAAGGTATATTTTATAGCCTCTAATATAGCATTAATCTCTGCAGTGAATATCGAGCATATTTTTGGAATTTTTTCCCTTATTTTTATATTTTTTGTTACTACAGCATAGCCTACACCCTCCTTCGACTTGGAACCATCTGTATAAATACTAATATCCCGTTTATGTTTTTCCTGGTGTGACAGAAATTCACTCTTCAATTGTGCATCTGTTACCTTCTTATCAAATGATTTCTCACAGATTTCTATTTTAGCATGTCTCCACGGAGGTATTTTAGAAGTTGTTATTTTTGATATGCTACTTGTTTCCTAATTTTAGATGTTCTATATCAGGTTTTAATCTATTCTCCAATGGTTAGAGGCTCTTGGTTTGTCGTCATAATTATTTGTTATGTTCTTCATATATTTTGGTGTTTGGATTATCATTAAGGTTATTTATTTTAGCTATGTATTTTAATCCCATTTCTTCTCTTCGTACTTTCAGGGGATCTATTCCTGCTTCTACATACAGACTTTCCACGGGGGGAAGTTCTGTAGGCTCCAGTGCATAGTCTAATACCCATGTTATGTATGACATCCAGTTTTGTTAATAAGGTTTTAGAAGCACTACCATATACTTGACATGCATAATCAAGTTTACTTAGACAAAGAGCCTTATATACTTTTATCAGAGAGGTTTCTATCAGCACCCCACTCATTATGCGCAATTACTTTTATTATATTTAAGGATTTTCTTACTTTTATCGCCAGTTGTTCTATATGTTCTTTATATGTAAGTTTTTTGTTATCATTATTTTATAAATAAAGTAGGAATTAATTCCTGTTTTCTTCTTGATCTTGTAAATCTGACAGCTTTTGTTTTTTGCGGAGAAAATTAAAACCCTTGTTATCGGCCCATTTTTTAACCCTATTTATGGGCTGCTTGCAATCTGTTGCTTATGTCCAGCGCTTTTTCACCACTACTATATATGACGAAGTCATCTACAAATAGGGATCCTTGGACTCCTGGCGGGATCATTTCAATTATCTCATTTATTGCTATTGCACAACGCCACGCTTAGTACACTACCTTGGGGGATTCCTTCCTCCTGGATAAATGAATCTGAGATTTCTGCCCCCACTTTCACTTTTATATATCTTTCAGATAGGAATTCCTTAATATATTCATATAAATTGCCTCCTATTCCCCATTCTATCAATTTTTTTTTTTTTAAAATCCCTCCCCTCCAGGTGGTATCATATGCCTTCTCTAAATCAAAAAAATACTCCTATTGTTTGTTTTTTACCAACCATTGCATTTTGTATCTCTCTTGTAATCATTAAGAGGGGATCTATGGTACTTTTATTTTTCCTGAATCCAAACTGTCTGGTTTGACAATAGCAGTTTATTTTCTAATACCCATATTAGTCTGTTATTCACCATTTTTTCAAATATCTTACTTAGACAACTAGTAAGGGCTATTGGCCTATAGCTGCTTGGTGACTCTGGGTCTTTTCCTGGTTTTAAGCCTGGTATGATTAAAGATTCTTTCCAGGTTTTAGGTATGCTGTGAGAGTGCCATAATTTATTTAAAATTTCTAATAAAAAGGTTTTGCTTTCTTCTGGTATGGTTTTTTATCATTTCATATCTAATGTTGTCTTCCCCTGGAGCTGTTGGACTTGCAAGTTTCAGGACATTTTCCAGTTCTTCCATGGTGAAAGGAATTATTAGATTTCTGATTATTAGATTTTATTGGTATTGGGACATAATTTTTGATTTTTAATTGGGAATTTCTTTGTATAATTCGAGATACTAGATGTTTTGGCGAAA
>NC_061089.1:46079547-46162463 GCF_015104395.2 Macrobrachium nipponense | reverse complement strand
GAGATTGGGGTCCTCTCCTGCAGGTGGTACTCGTTGTTGCACAGCTTGCATTGTGGTGCCATTGTACTCTAGTCCTGAAAGGATTATTAAGTCACTGTTGAGGAAATAGTTTAATTAAAATAATTAAATGTCCTAGCAATTTACCTATCCTTACTAAAAGCATATTCATCTGCTGCTTCATATAAATGACTCGCTAGGGTTTTTTTAACCATTATGTATGATAAATTCGGAAAGTAACTAAGTCTACGGGCATACCCAGCCCCGTTTCACGAGCAGAACCAGCTCCGTTTCAAGGATTCCTTTCTCACCCCAACCCTCTTCGAAGAGGGTGTGAGGTAGGATGAATACTCATTATAAATCCTCTCAAGGGTCCCCACTATACCTCTGCCAAGTTTCATGCCCATTGGACCATCCGTTTGGCCGTGATTGAATGACAGACGGACGGACAGACATAACGCCCATTAAAGTATAGTAAGATTAGATTACAACTATGGAAGAGCTTACAGCATACTAAACTTGAGTAAGAAAATATTTGTGACCTACCAAATGGGGAAACGCCTGTAACTTCTTTTAGGGATATGGAAAGGCTCATGAAACAAATGTAAAACAAAGAAAGAACATTTTAAGCATTGTACTCGCGATTGTAATTCCATAAGTCTATTTTTGTAGGGTCCACCTAGTTTAAAAAGGGGTGGCCACTTGTTTCTTACTCGTTTTAAGAAACTCGTGAGACACCCACAAAACTGCACTGAGAGAGAGAGAGAGAGAGAGATCCATACATCCTACCTTTCATTTGTATCAGGTGTAGTGAATTGAATTAAATTGAATATAGAATTAAGGCCAAAGACCAAGCACTGGGACCAATAAGGTCATTCAGCGCTGAAACGGAAATTGACAGTAAACAGTCTGAAAGGTGTAACAGAAGGAAAACCTCGCAGTTGCACTATGAATCAATTGTTAGGAGAGGGTGGGAAGTAAGATGGAAGAAAGAGAATATGAACGGAGGTACAGTAAAGGGAACGAAAGGGGTTGCAGCTAGGGGCCGGCACTGCCCGCTACGGGAATTAGGTGTAGTGGGAAGTTCATACGTTGGTCTTTGATAGTCATCGTTACTGTCAAGACATTTTATGGGTAAAATCATCAAATCAGCTCCTTAAACGAAATGACATATACTTTTTTTTATTATTTATTTACTACTAGCTGCTGTACCTGGCGTGCTCGGGGTAAAAAGGGACATGCCGTCCGTGGTGACCAAACCCCATAGGGCGGGTTATGGGATCCCTTTCAGAATATGTAGGTAATCACTCAGGATCCTGTCAAGCCAAAGAAGTTGTGAAAATCCGAAGAGTTTGCTGTCAACTCCGAAAGTTGTAAAAATGAGAGGTATGAAAAAGAAGGGTTAAGGCCCCCCTTAGAAACGGCCCTCGATTTTCGGATTTTTACTACAACCTTCCTTGAAGTTGTGGGAAGGGAAGTCTATGTTAAAGATTTGGTAGCCGTAGCTTTCATAGTCTGGACGTGCATACCGAACAGACAGACAGTAATTGCCTTAAGCTAATTATCTGGCCGAAACAAACAGAGCGACGCTCTGCCATTATTTTCAAGGGTTCAGTACTTTTCCTTCAACGGCACCATTCGGTTTTACGTCCGATTCAACCGAAATTTATCCTTGTTTGGTTGGTCATCTGGTCCGACTGGTCGGTGTGGTTTAACTTTCCAAATAAGTTGATAGTAATTCTGAGTCTGTGTTCAGTTTATATCTGATTAGTAACAGAGAGAATCGTTTCTTGTGATTCACTGACGAATGGATCTAAGAACAATTAAATAGGAAGAAGTGAATTGTATTCAAGCCATGCAAAGGAATCGGTTTCAGTCGAGAGTTTTAGACGAGAGAAACTGCTAAGTGAAGTTAAATTAATATAATAGTTCGTCTGATGGAATTATGTCATAAGATTTGCTAATGAAGCCTTCAGACATCAAAGAACGAATGTGTACTCATATTTCTCGCTTCAGAAGTTTAAGGTATTATGTATTCATCAGCATATCCGAGAGCAGACACTGTTGATGTCGACATATTTACAAGCACGTGGATATGGCCACTATGATTGGGTATATAATAGACTGGTCTGTAAAATACAATGTGCCAACGGTTTACCATTATCGTTGACAAGTCGTTACCGGAAGCAGGTTTGCTGTAAGTGTACCTTGAAACAAGTACAGTTTGCATATTGCTTAGCCTAGTTAGGATGCCGTGATCTGACCTGGGTGAAGGTCCAGAACCTGAGACTAGACTTCTTGCATTGGCCATGTAATTGCTCGACCCAGTGAAAACTAGCATGTACCCAACCAAAGTGGCCAGAACAAAGTAGTGGCATACTTGACATAACGTAGCCTAGGTTACTTCGACCTGACTAGGATGGTGTCTAAACAACTGGGACTGAAAACACCCAGTGATCAACGTAAATCCAACTTCACCCAGAGGGCTAGATCAGCTTAAAGATAGTGTATCCTAACTGAGATTGTGCACTAAACCACTCCAATATGGCTTAAATGGACGTAGCGGTGCTTAGCCTAAAATGTAGGCGCTATCACTGTGCCAGACCTCGCAGTAAGAACATCATGAAACTTTTCTAAAATTATGCGTTAAATAATTTTTCATTTATTTTCTAAACATTTTCCTTTTGAGGGAAAAAATATCTGTTGTCATGCTAGCATTTCATCGTCACAGATTCCAGAAATCAGTATTATTAATTAGGGTACAGCGTCCTTTCATGTTGATATACAAAGCAACATTATTCTCACGTTCCGTCCTCTCGGTCATTCCGAGCCCGATTACGGCAAATATAACGTTTTGAAGGAATTCTCATGGCAGTACGTTATTATTTGACATTTATTAACAAACAGTTGTGGTAAATATTTAAAATAACCTTAATTTTGCGTTAATTTTGGACTTTATTTAAACGTGGAATGAGATAGCAGATTGCTTAAGTTGAGGCACTATTTGCTACTTGCAATTTTCTACTCTTCTACACCCACTTTATTATCTAGCGAACATTGATTTTTCTTTTTAACTGTTAACATGTTTATAACAAATTCATAGATTAGGTAATCATAAATATCCCGTCATGGAAGGACATGATTCAATGATGAACGACAGTATTTGACTTCGTAATCAGTATGACATCACTTAAACTTCTTCGTTAACATTTCTCGATTTGATCGAGGATGATAACACCTTTAAGGGAAACCTTTTCACTTCATTGCTTCTGTACCTTACGGGGTTGAATTTTCAAATGTCTGATTGAGTCATGACACAACATAGTCTAATAGTTTGCTTTGTTTGTATGGTGTTTGCTTACTTGCCTCGTAGTTTCTGTGAATCAGTTCTATATGCCTAATTCTCTGTCAATGGCTTATGTGGTAGACCACGACTCTATCGTGCATGATTTATTCTGTATCACATTTCGGTACTTTTAAGAAACAGTGTTAGAATTAATCGCTATTCTTTGGGTACTGTATAGGAATCAGGAACTCGAAACTTTGGCTCGTTATAGTAGTATGTGTCCTTGTGGTCTAGATTGAATCCACTGCTTTCCTCTTATTCCGGGAACCATTTTCTTTCACCAGTTTCTTACCTAACTCTCAATAATAAAAGTAAACATGAATTTAACGTCTCGCATATCAGTTACTGATATTTCAAACTAGTAATATATTCGGAAGGACCGAATAATGAAGTCCACTGATTTTTTTTTAAACCTTGGTTCACGTGCTGAAGAATTTAACATAGAGCTTAATCATTTAGAATAGAGGACTTAATTTGTAGGAATTGATTGAGAAACACAAGGCGTGGATAAAAATTACGTATTATTCAGTATTGAGATGGGAACAGATATTGTATTTCTGATTAGACATACGTTTTCCTTTTTTTACAATTAAACAGTTACATTATTGAGAAAACTAACATTAACCGCAAGTATCGTAAATACGAACAACATACCTGCCACGAGTCAAGCTGGTGTGATGGCCGTTCTCAGATTGGCATTTTCATCAATGATAAAAGTCTGCCATTTTAACTTGTACACTCCACTGTGTCATTCTTACCAATATTGTTTTCAGCTATAAAGTATTTTGTTCAACGCCTTTGAAATGAGATCATTATTTCAAGTTAATCTTTTTGTGAAAAAATTTACAGTTAAATATTTTCTGGTATCTTTCGACACGGTAAAACAGCTTCGGAATTAAGTACTGATTGAAATACGTAAGGTAGGGCTGATAAATGGCCATGCTTTACAGATAAGGATAAGATATGAATGTGCTGTCACAGAAGCGAGATTAGATAAAATCGCTTGGTCTTTGGCGTTTGAAACAATAGCAGTCATTCAAGCGGCAAGCATTTGTGCGTCAAGTAAATATTTAAACAACTCTTATAATGGTTGGCCTGTTGACATAATCACTCACATACATGCACATGCAGAGAGAGAGAGAGACAGAGAGAGAGAGAGATTTTGTAGTCAGAAGGATTGAATGAGATGGATAGAGGGAAAGAGAGTGTGATTGCCTTCTATACTCGTCTATAATTTCACTCGCATATCTCTTCAACCATCGTTATGTCATCTTACGAGTGGATGTACGTATATACTAAGTTAATGCAATTAGCTGTGTAAACTTCAATTTTAATAATAATGTAGCTGTAGAGATGTTGAGAAGGATGCAATTGTTTAAATTTGATGCTACATCCTGACAGATTGATTGCATAGTTTTTTAAGGGCTGTTGCCTTGTATAATAAGGCGCCCTATGAGGTAATGTTAGACTTGCGATCTTACGCTAGGTCGGTTGGTATTGCACTTCCATATTCAATGGAGTGTCTTGGGGTTTGTAGATCACTTACGAAGTCGGTATTATCTTCTTTGGTTGTGACGACGATGTGTTAAAACTCATGATGATTCGGTGATGAGGTGAGGTTCTTGTAGAAAACACGAAGTATAAAAATATATATATTCTTCTGAGTTTACATGGTGAAGATCAGGTATGATTGTACAAGTCTTCTAATGACGATAGCTTGATCGCTTCTGCCAATGATGATGGCTAATTCTATTCTCTCTACATGATAAAGCTTAGGTAAAGAGATACAGGTCTTCTAATGACGATAGCTAACTCTATTCTGCCCGTTCTGCATCTCGGTTACAAGTCATAAAGGAACAGATAGTAGCTCGAACATATGAACATACATACAATGAGACACTACTACGATCACGTAGGCCGTTTGAATTATAGGTCGCGGTAGTTGTCTCAAGCAGGGAGCTTGGACTAATGTTTCAAAACAAATGAATGACCACAGATGACGGCATGTCAACTTAGCCTACATACTTTATTGTATACGTCATCTTTAGCGTCTCTAGTCTGATCACATTCCTGCAAGCAATCTGGTTGACCTCTTTAGTTTTAGTCTTTTATATATATGGACTAACATTCCATATTTTTATTATGTAACTATTACTCATATAGGATTTAGGCCAAAGGCACTGGGGACCGATGAGGTAATTCAGCGCTGAAAAGGAAGTTGACAGTACATTGCTGTAATAGGTTTTGAAGTGTGTAACAAGAGGAAAATCTTTACCCAGACTTGAAGAATATTAGCTTTATTACACTTCGAGACCAAAGACCACGGAAAATTAGTTGGTTACACTTTGAGAAGTGTAATACAATGACAATGATAGCTATTTGCACTGCTAGTTTGCAGTGTCCGCATTAATTCACATATTATAAGTGCAGGTCAGACATAGCTTAGGTAAAACTATTGTTCACCTACTAGAAAATAAAGATTATTTAAAACATTTAATTCATAAAAACTACTTTATGTGCACTGCAGGCTTCTCTAAATGAAAGGACAATTTTTCACCCTCCATTTTTTTTTTTTTTTTTTTTTTTTTTTGTCATCTTAGCCATATGCTAAAAAACTTTAAAATGAGGCTCCATTAATAAAATATTTTAAATGTTTCACTTTTTATTGTTCATATACCATTCACATATAAAAATAAACTAAGCACTGTGCAAACATTTCATCATGTCATACAAAAATTCCCTATTTTGTGACAGCCAACATACCACATTAAAACTATTGTCTTTGTCTAAATCCCAACATAAATTGGTAAACGTAATATGGAGAAAACCTTTTATAATAACAGCAATATTTGAGAAATGCTCTGAAACCCTTGGATGGTAATAACAGAATGCTCCTGACAGAATGCTCTGAAACCCTGGGATGCTAATCAGAATGCTTTTCAAGCCCTTAGATGTTACTAATAGATTGTCTAAGTAACCATTCTGATAATCCTTACTGCTAACAGTGACAGTCATACCACGATCCACCATACGGTCAATTACACTGGTCTTGGCAAAGGCAACTCCAGGAGTCATCACGCCACCTCTGCAATATTGAGGAAACATGAGTAGATATATCATGAAATTTTCACTACTAAATACTGAATCTGCAGCAAAATTCTGCAAAACTGCACAATGTTCTTACCTGCCAGCACACTTCTGTTTCTCTCGCAGGATAGTCATGGCACAAGCAACCATCATGAGTGAAAGTGGCTCCATAGCCTGGATCTGGTCCAGATATCTAAATAGAACAATAAAAAAGCTCATTCATATGGATTCCAACAAAATATATTAAACAGGTGGCAAGCCTGTTTTCAACCGCCAGTTGTGTAATTCTCTGATATACTACATAGAGTACCTTGCCTCAGTATTTTCTACTTAATGTCCACAATTTCATTCAAAAAGAAAATGTGAGTAAAATACCATTATACGTGTCTCCACAATTACCAGTATTGAAAAAGAACGGTTGCAACATATTAACATCTACATTACTCTTATCCATCAGTCCTTGCTGATACTCAAGAGAACCACAAACTTTGGCCAAGTCTAAAAGAGTATCTTTACCAATAATAAAGTTATCATACCTTCACAGTAATGGATGAATCTGGGGCTTCACTATGTTGGTCAGATCCTGACAACAATGTTTCTGACCAACCCTGGCCAATAATAGTAGAACTGAATTTCAAGTCTTTCAGGGCCTCACGGTCAGCTCCAGCCCGTCTAAACGCACCAGCTGTCATTATTTCTGGGTACTGCAGAGGAATAAAATTAATCAAATTACATATGCCACAGGATATAATTATGCTAACTGTATCAGCAAGAATCAAATGTCCAATAACTTTCATCCAACAAAATTTAACTTGGATGTATTTTAATAACCAATATTACTTTACTTTTGACCATCCCATAAACTACACACTTTTAGAAATGTAATGCAGATTTCCACAAACCTTTAAAAGGAGTTTCCTTGTCCAATTGAAGTAGCATACAACAGCAAAGTATGCCATACCAAAGATCAAACCAATGGCAGTGAAAGCATTACGAAATCCGAGAAATTGCTGAAACTGAATTGGCCGCTGACCTAAAACATCGTGACGATGTCTCTGTGTTCGGTACACTACTGGTTCATCAGTAGGAAATGCAACTCCCCATAGGTTCACAGATTCATTTTTGTGAAGCATTCCTCTGAAACATTGGAAATCTTTTAATGATTTTTCCCAGAGCTATTAATACCAAGGAAATATAATTGAAAATAATATTTTTTCCTACTAAGTAGGTAACTTTAAAGATAGTGTGTTTATGACAAAAAAATAAGCTTCTCTACTCAGACAAAAAGGTCGTAACAAGAGTCAAGGAGGACTTGAACCTCAATCTTTAGCAAGCCTCAATTGTTAACAATATCGAGCAATATATGAACAACTGGTAGTATATTTATTATTAAAAAAAACTGAAAACTTACTATTTCCCATTACGTAGACTAGATTAATCTTTTTGAACTCAGAACTTCAGCATAAAAAAAACAATGATATTGATACTTACTTCTTAGTGACCTTATGCTTGGGTTTTGGCAAAGGTTTTGGGAACAACTGTCGTCGAATTTTGGCAATTTCACTATTATTGGCAATGGCAAGGGCTGCGGATTCCATGGTTCCTGTGTGAATTGGGGTCTTGGAATTCTGAGGAAAGATAAAAATAAACAAAACTTGTTTTAAAGAAAACTGTAATTTATGTGACATAATTTTATGCTGGGTAAACAGTGTTAACTTAAATGAAAGATTTTTAACAGATTAATCCAACCCTTGTAAAACTCTGGTACACAATGTCATAAGAAGTATACAGCCTCCCAATGTATTAGTAATTTTATTAAACATACTTTTCATTCTTGATTACTTTAATATCTCTGCTGACTAATAATTTCACATGGTACAACACTGGCATCAATCACTGTATATTTAGATAAAGGGATAAAACCATAATTACAGCTCAAATATTACCTCAGAAATGTTATTCTAAGGATGTCCTATACATTTTCATTTATGAAATTTCTTTATCTTTTTCTTAACCATTTTATGTAAGGTACCACTTGTGCATCTAAACTATATGTAATGCACAAGTTATAAAAAAAAATTATTCTACCTTCACTGTATGTGCTACTTAATTCCAACAACAGACGCAATTATTTTATACTGTAATCACAACTGCTTCCACTCCTGACTTTTCCTGTGCTTTACCTTCCACAAATCTCCTCTCATCTTATGCACTCCCATCTTATACTTCTTGTCCATTTATGTCTGGTTCTAACCAACTCTTCTGGTGTCTACAAAAAATCCAGCTGACACTATTGCGCTACTGTCATGGGAGCGGGGTGAAGGGCATGTCGAAATTATCTCCATCCACCCTTCATCTATGCTATATGGATTTACATTTTTTTATGATGGTGGGACTAAGTCTAAATACAGCTTTTGACAATTAGATTTCCCTCTCAACATCAATGCATTACCAGACAGGTAAAATTTACTCAAAATATGTTCGCAGATTTTTTCTACTTACCCCACCTTTAGTGGTGACAAACAGCTGAGCTGAATTCAGTTCACCTTCAAAGAAAGAAACATAAAAACCCTTCAGACTAAATTACACACCTGGTACTATATGTATTTGGATATTGCACCTCCTTAACATCTTACAGGTACGATATGATTCAAGCTTCAAGTAAACACACTATTGCCCATTAAATTCTGTTTTACTATCTGTCATGTTTCTGAAATCTGTGTTCTTGAACTAGGAATATGTTGGCACCATACTTTTATTTTATATTTTTATCTTATAGTTGAGGAGGATTGTTGTAAAACATGTGAAAGTTCCCATTGTTGTAATTACAAATGTGTACTACATATATAGGATGTATAACAGATCCTTTAACAATAACAAAAAAGCTCAACATAGCATTTTGTTTGTGACAAAAACAGCAATGCAAAAACTTCTTTTAATTTTTAAAATTAAGAAAATTATGTTTTTATATATTAATTGCTGCTTTGTTATTAACATTTTGTGAAGGAATTTATGGACCAACACATACAATTAATGTTGCATGCTTCTCAACTTGATAGGACCTCACCACTTGGTCACATGGCCAAATTTTACACACCCATTCTTGTTGTTAACAATCAATCGTGTTCGACATGTGAATAGTATAGAACTGCAGAAATATTTCTATAACAGCTAAGCCAACTTGAACTTTTGATTAATCTTTTGGGCAGCTTTTAAACATTAAGATTTTTTAAGCATTAATATACAAACTGACAGTAATTTTATCTTTACTGTCAGTCATTACACCAATAAAGGTATTAAGAATTGCCTGAGGTACAAAATTTTGCACTTTAGTGGGCATTTGCATCATCATTTGAGCAACAAAAATAAAAGTCTATACAGTATCCTATATAAATTAACTTCAAGAAAATTAAATACTACTTTACATTCAATAATAATAAATATGATATTGTTAAACTACAATAAAGTTTTGTACATACTACCTGCAGATATATACTTAGCTATAGTCTCGACGCTTCCCGAAAAAACCCCCCACATAGTCTCGACGTTCCCGACGAATTTCAAATCTCGCGGCACACGCGCAGGTAGGTTAGGTGGTCTACCTACCCGCCGCTGGGTGGCGGATGTACGAACACTCCCGTAGCTTGTCAGATTTTTCTCTTCCACCTGTCTCCTGAGGGGAGGCTGGGTGGGCCATTAATCGTATATATCTGCCAGGTAAGTATGTACAAACTTTATTGTAGTTTAACAATATCATTTTTTGTACATGAACTTCCCTGACAGATATATACTTAGCTGATTGGCACCCTTGGTGGAGGGTAAGAGACAGCTAAATAATACAGGTAGACGGGAAACAACTAATGTTGTAGGATATAACAACCTTGGTTCTCACCTTTTCAGATGAAGACTTCATAGATACTGTCTCTGAGTCTGCATTGTCTGGAGAGCTACAGCTAGGACGTGACCTGATGCTGAAAGACTCTCGGATCTACCACTGGGATATGTGATCCCCTATTGTGGTAGAATCCAAGTCGGATACTGTTAGAGGGACCTTGTCCGCTTACCTAACAGATCCTTACCACTACCTCTGCAAGGAGCCAAAACCCACCAGACCACCTAACCAAAATACAAAGGTTAATATTACGACAAAAAGAGGTGCCTCCTGCAACCTCTTTCAGACCACCAAAAAACAACAATATAAAATATAGGGTAACATATAAAAAAAATTTACACAGGAATAAGTTTCAGCTCCCTGCCCAGCACCGAATCCGCCGATACGAAAGGACCCAAGGCGAAGCATTTATCATATGTGATTTTTACATCACGTAGGTAGTGGTTTGCGAAAACCGATTGGCATCTCCAAAAAGTCGCCTCCATCAAGTTCCGCACAGACATATTTTTTCTGAATGCAAGCGAAGTTGCGATGCCCTCACCTCGTGATCTTTCACTTTCAGTATTTTAAAATGTTCTTCCTTACAAGCAACATGTGCCTCTGTTAATAAGGCTTCTCAGAAAAAAGGAAAGAGCATTCTTCGCATGGCCGAGTGGGGTCCTTTACAGAGCACCAAAGCACATCTTGATTAGCCTTAAGTTGTTCCTTCCTCTTAAGAAATACTTCATAATCTCATAGGGCAAAAGAGTTCTTTCAGGTTCTTCCGCCTACTAGAAAAAGATAAAACTTACGAACGTTCAAAGCTCCTGGGCCAAGGCCGTGATGGGTTTTTCATTCTTTGCAAGGAAATTTGGAAGAAACGAACACACCATAGAATCTTCCTTAAACCCTACATTGCCCTCGATAGCTTGGAGCTCACTCACTCTCTTAGCTGTAGCTAGGGCCAAAAGGAAGATGGCCTTCTTCGTCAGATCCTTGAAAGAGGCTAAGCCAGGAGGTTCGAATCTAGACGATCCAAGGAATTGTAGAACTACGTCTAGATTCTAGTTTGGTACTACATGAGGAACGCTTAATGGTTTCAAATGATCTAATAAGATCGTGCAAATCCTTATCATCGGATATCTTTAAGCCTCTATGCGAAATACCGCCGCCAACATACTGCGGTATCCCTTAATAGTTGACACAAGCAGATGACAATTCTCCTTTGAGGAAAATAAGGAAATCCGCAATTTGGGTCACAGAGGTACTGGAAGAGGAAATGTTCTTCCTCTTGCACCAACGTCTGAAGACATCCCACTTTGACTGGTATACACGCAAGGTGGAAGGTCTCCTCGCTCTTGCGATTGCTTTAGCAGCTGTTGCTGAAAAGCCTTTCGCTCTGACCAAACTTTGGACAGTCTGAAGCCAGTCAGACTGAGAGCGAGGAGATTTTTGTGTACCTGTCGAAGTGGGGTTGTCTGAGTAGATCGCTCCTTAGCGGGAGCGATCTTGGAAGGTCCACCAACCATTCCAGTACTCTGTGAACCATTCTTGGGCCGGCCAAAAGGGAGCGATTAAGGTCATTCTCGTTGAATCGGACTCTACGAACTTCTTGATGGTTAGCCCCAGGATCTTGAAGGGGGGAAACGCGTAGACGTCGAGTCCGTTCCAGTCTAGAAGAAGAGCATCTATTGCTAATGCCTCTGGATCCGATATCGGAGAGCAGTAAGGATTCCAGCCTCTTGTTCTTTGACGTGGCAAAGAGGTCTATGTGTGGCCCGCCCCATAACTTCCACAGGCTCTGGCATACATCCAGATGAAGGGTCCACTCTGTGGGAAGGACCTGATCTTTCCTGCCTGAGGAGATCTGCTCTTACATTCCTTTCTCCCTGCACGAACCTGGTGAGAAGCTTGATTCCTCTTTCTTCTGCCCACAGAAGAAGGTCTCTTGCTGTCTCGTACAGGGAGAAGGAATGCGTCCCCCCTGTTTCCTGATATACGCCAGAGCTGTAGTGTTGTCCGCGTTGACCTGCACTACCGCATCTTCTGACTTTGGGCTCGAAAGCCTTCAGAGCCAACCACACAGCCATCAACTCCTTTCTGTTGATGTGCCAGGCTACCTGGTCCCCCACCCAGGTACCTGACACTTCGCTGGTTCCCAGAGTTGCCCCCCACCCCGTGTCCGCGCGTCGGAGAACAACACCAGGTTGGGGATCTGGGATTGAAGAGACAGTCCCTTCGCAAAGAGGTTGGGATCTGTCCACCATAAGAGATGTTTCTTGATGTCCTGGGATAACGACAGGGAGAACGTCAAATCCTGAGAACGACGACTCCAATTCCGATGAAGAAAGAATTGTAGCGGTCTCAGGTGCAACCTTCCTAGGGAAACGAATTGCTCCAGCGAGGAGAGCGTCCCCAGCAGACTCATCCACTCCCTCACTGTGCATACTTCTTTCCCTAAGAAGGTTGTTACTCTCTCGAATCCTCGGGCTATCCTTTCCTGAGAGGAAAAGCCCGAAAACTCAGAGAGTTCATCTGTATCCCGAGATACACACACTCTTGCTCAGGGAATTAGTGACGACTTCTTGAAATTGACGAGAGGTCCCAAAAGAAAGCCTTTGTCAATTCTAAGGTTACTTGTAAGTCCTTCAAACAATGATCTTCTGAATTGGCCCTTATTAGCCAATCGTCGAGGTACATGGATATCCTCACCCCTTTCAAATGAAGCCATTGAGCCACATTCCTCAACAAAATCCCGTGAACACTTGAGGGGCCGTCGAGAGGCCGAAACACGAGCCCCTGAACTGAAAAATTTTCCCCCCCATCATGAATCTGAGAAACTTCCTCGAGGAAGGATGGATCGGTAAGTGGAAGTAAGCGTCCTGTAAATCCAAGGAAACCATCCAGTCCCCGGACGAAGTGCTGCCAGCACTGAAGAAGGCGTTTCCATCGTGAACTTCTTCTTTTCTACGAAGAAGTTCAGGGCGCTTACATCCAACACCGGTCTCCATCCCCCTGAGGACTTCTGAACCTAGAAGGGAGGGCGGTTGTAGAAGCCCGATGAAAGATGGTCTGTCACTAGTTCGATCGCCCCCTTCTCCAGCATCTGATCTACTGCTAGATGGAGAGCTTGATTCATGATGGGGTCTCTGTACCTGGCCGTCAGTTCCCTTGGGATGGTCGTCAAGGGAGGTCTTTCGATGAAAGGGATGAGGTAACCTCTCCTCAAAATAGACAGGGTCCAAGGATCTGCCCCGTTTTTGGCCCAGACTTCTGCAAACTCTAAGAGTCTGGCGCCCACCGTTGTTTGAAGGACTTGCAAGTTATTTGGGGGCTTTAACAGACTTGGCGAAAGTCTTACCCCTTCTTGAAGGTCTACTCGACTCTAAAACGTAGAGGTTCTTGATGAAGATGCCCCTCGAAAGGTTCTCGAACACCTGCCTTTTCCTTCTTAGCCTTGGTAGGGAAGGAAGGGCGAGGTTTCTTGCCGACTGTGCCAAAAGGTCCTGGGTGGCTTTGGCCGAAAGTGACCTCGAAATGTTCCTGCACTCGATGTTTCCGGGAACAACTGAGTAGACAGAGGAGCAAACAGCAAAGAAGACCTCTGAGCATGGGAGACCGACTTCGTTAAGAAGGAACAATAAACCGACCTCTTTTCTTCACGATACCCGGCCCCATAAAGGGAGGCGATTTCACTCGCTCCGTCTCTTACCGACATGTCCATACAAGACAAGACACACATAAGATCTTCTGGCGAAATTGACTCTGGCACTGCAATTTTCTTGGCTAGGACTCCAACGACCAATCAAGGAAGTTAAATACTTCTAGCACTCTAAACATACCTTTGAGCATATGATCCAATTCATTCATTGCCCAAGTCGTCTTAGCAGAGTTAAGGGCAGTTCTCCTTGTCGAATCTACCAGCGCCGAAAAATCCGAATCAGCCGCCGAAGACGGTAGACCCAATCCTAAGGGCTCTCCTGTTTCGTACCAGAAACCACGCGTCCTGATAACTTCGAGGAGGAAAAGCGAACATCGTTTTCCCCGCTTCTTCTTTGGAAGCCATCCAGGAACCAAAACTCCTCAGTGCCTTCTTCATTGAAAGAGTTGGCTTCATCCTCACACAACAAGAACTCTTCGCTGTCTTCGCCGTTGAAAAAAGTGAGTGAGGAGAAGGAGGAGCCGTAGGAGTTAGGGAATCCCCAAAAACTTGTAAAAGTAGCTCTGTAAGCTTCTTGTAAGAAGAGACAGCAGCAGAAGTGTTCGGTTCCTCATCCGAACCTTCTAGGACGTCTTGTCGAGGCGAGCGCGGAAGATCCTTAGTGACGAAGGGATCCTAGTAGGAGTTGAGCGAGAGGTTGGAGAACGCCCTCTCTTAGAAGAGTTCACATCCACTGGAGAACGATGAGAAGATCTGGGATGTCTACGATGAGACTCCCTCTTCGAGGTATACGGAATCTCAGCCGAAGGAGAGGTAGGGCTCCTACTCCGAGAATCCTCGGAAATATCCACAGGGCGCTTACGAGGAGGCGAGCGCCTACTATACTCTATGCGCCTATCCTGAGGCGAGCGGCTGCCACAGAGAAGAGCGCCTATCGAGAGCAGAGCGCTTGCGCGTCTCTCCATACCTGTCCAGTTGCGTACGATCAACGGAAGTTCGACTGAAGTAGGCGAAATGCGCCTACTAGGAGAAGGCTGCTTGCGAGACTCTGACGTCTAACAAGAGGGTAACATTCAGGAGAAGGGCGCTTCCAAAAACTAACGAGCGCCTACATTTTGGAGAAGGGCGCTTACCGGGATTCCTGGTGCCTACCAAGAGACAAACGGTCAGGAGAAGTGCGCCTAGAAGCGGGAGAGCGCCTACACGGAGAAGGGCGCTTGAAAAGACTCTTGTTGTCTGCCCCTAGGAGAATAATCAGGAGTATGACGCCTTAAAAGAGTACGAGCGCCTACTAGGAGATCTATGTGCAGTAGGCTCTTGGCGCCTACCTTGCGGGAGCGGCTAACAGTAGGCCGTCTATCATGCACACGACTCCCACCAGACTCTAGATGCCTGTCGAGAGAAGTCACGATCCGACACTCGAGGAGAGTGACATCTGGAAGAAGAACGCCTACTTGTATAAGGGCGCCTTCTAGAATCTTGGAGGCTGCTGAGGAGAAGTCTCACGCGAGGGAGTTGAAGAAATAGCGTGATGAGCAGGTGCAGTGCGCTTACCGGAAGCGGGAATCCAATCTGGAGAAAAAACTTCTTTCTCCATAGAGCGTCCTACCGATGTTTGGCGCCTTGAAATCGAAAGAGAGCCAGGCGAGCGAGGGCGCTCACGCGAGCCCCCACCTTCATACGAAACCTCCCCATATGAAGGAGAACGATCCTCTGAAGAGCGGCGCCTAGATCTCTTGATCGGCAAGAGAAACGTCCTTCTTCCTACGTGATTCTAACTGCTAGAGAGTCTGCTAGCGCCGTGATCTGAGCTTGAAAGTCCCGCGAGTACTCTCGTAGGAGAATCTTGTTGTTCTTCCTCGGAAAAGCAGGGCCGAGCGCGAGCGCGGAGCGAGAAGAAGAACGATCACAGGATTTCTTGGGTTTCTTCCGCCTCCACCGACGATTCTTCCGGGAAAACCTCCGGACTAGAAGCCAAAGGACTGCAGGGAGCCTTCCAAGCCCTCTTCAACGGGCGCGACGCATCCGGGGAGTTCCAACCTCTCTTCGGAGAGGGAGACGACGAAGAGGAGAAGCATTGGCGTAGGAGCTCCTTCTTGTAGCGATCCGAGGCAGCCTGGGGGGGAGCGTACTTCAGGATCTGCCGAGGGGACGCCTGACCGGTGGGGGCTCTCCCTAGCCCTCCTGCGGCTTTCGACTTTCCTACTCCACTGGAACTGGGTAGTCTGGAAGAGGTCTAGGCCTAGAGGCACTAAGGAGCCGGTCAGACGCACCCTCCACAACACTGGGGACACTGCACTGATCACTAACACTCTCCTTACCTTCCAACTGACGAATCTTCTGATCCATAGAACGAATCGTGGCTTTCAGAGCTGCCGCCTCCGAAGGCGAATCTTCGGCTTCGGTGCGGGAGCCGGGCTGCAAACTGGGAAGAAGGTTCTAATTCTACGTTAGTACTATTAGGATCCACATCCAACTCACTCATTCTAGATCTGCTAGAACTTCTAGAGGAAGCCTTACGCACTCTATCAGTTCCAACTTCCTAACATAAGAAGAGAGAGCCTTATATTCTTCTTCATTCAATCCCTTACATTCACTACAAGGGTTAGCAAAAGAACATTCATTCCCCCTGCATTTCATGCAAACCGTGTGGGGGTCTACCGAAGCTTTCGGCAACCTCACTTTACATCCTTCATTCACGCAAACCCTAAACAAAACCGAAGTTTTAACTACTGAATCTAGGTCAGACATCGTTAAAGAAAATCCAAATCAAAATCAAACCGGTCCACAATCAGCGTATGCCAAGCCAAACAAAGCAAATACGTCACCAAAAGAAGTCCAAATTAACTCCAGGCAAGCGAGAATCGAAAAACTATCGAGAGGAACCGACAACAGTTGTTATCGTTCCGCGACAGAGAAAAATCTGACAAGCTACGGGAGTGGTTCGTACATCCGCCACCCAGCGGCGGGTAAGGTAGACCACCTAACCTACCTGTCGCGTGTGCCGCGAGATTTGAAATTCTGTCGGGAACGTCGGAGACTATAGCTAAGTATATATCTGTCAGGGAAGTTCATGTACAAAAACAAATCTTTGCTAATAATACCTTTGAAATTCTTTATCATATGAACCAGGCCCATCTCTGCTGGAATGGAGTCATAGCCACAAGCACACAATATGAACCCCAGCTGCTTCTGCTGCTTCATTGTATTTGAGCTGCATTCCTTCTAGGAACTAAGAATAAAAGAAAACAATATCTTAAACTGAATTTCTATTATTAAAAGGTACTGTACAAATATGTAAAGACCTTTATTTACTGGAGCAACAATTTTTATTTAAAACAGTTTTATGAAACCATTTGACAAAAATTAGTGAATGGGATTAACCCTTAATTTTTTTTTTTTACTGTAAAGAATTTTAAAATACCAAATTGCAAAAAAGAGCAAAAAAAATCATGCATCTTCTTACCTGAGGTTCACCTGAAATGTCTACATGGCTGGCACCATTGTCTATGCAGGCAGAAACAACTTGTTCCCCATACAGCTGGTACTGAGAAAAAAATAAACCACACTTACAAGAAATGATAACTACAGTATGTAAATCCCAAATACTATGTGCAACAACATACCGACAGTATCGTATCATCCACGTTTATTTTTGTCTACCATTTTATCGGCTCTCTTTAGTTCACCCAGTGGGTCCCATTTATTTGTCAGTTAACACTAACAATGTCCTTAAATAAAGTATATGTTGTTCTTCAGAGTCATGTCTATTTTTGAATGAATAAGGCCTTCAATTTCTTCTTAGAAGTCTTGTAAGTTTATGGTTCTTGGGGCAATCTATGGAACTGGCTGGGTGCTATGGATTCAGAGGTATGTTTCCCAATGCTTTTGTTGCATCTCGGCTAAATAAATCTATATCTCTTCAAGCTGTCCATGGTCTTAAGTATACAGCTAGTTGTCGACTTACAACCGCAATTGGTTACAACCAACCGGTTGTAAGACGATTTGGACGTAAGTCGGCCAACGTTAATTTGCCGTAAGAATATTATGCTAGCCTAGCCTACACTAGAGTAATCAGTACCATCTTTACATATAGCATATTTAAGGTTTTGTTAGCATATTTCTGAAATTACTGTAGATACATTTTAATTTGAAGAAATTCTCAGTGATACTATAAGCCTATGATACCAGTCCCTTCTAACCACAGAAGAAAACACTGGAAAGACAGTTAGCCTGCACAGTCCAACATATGCATATGAATTAATTTGCCTGCACAGTCCAACATATGCATATGAATTAATTTGCCTGCACAGTCCAACATATGCATATGAATTAAGTCAATTGCCTGTACAATCCAACATATGCATATGGATTAATTAAGTTAATACTGAAGTACCATGTACACTGCTCTGCTTGCCAGCATGCAACTTGATTATGTATTTTCATGAGTCATAGTAGTAATTATGAAATGGAAATTATGCTGTAAAGCCAAGCACTAGGGCACTTTTCAGCCACTCAGAGCTAACATGGTTTTCCAACCACAAATTATCTTTATCATAACATTTTCAAATATATTTCATATATATTTATACATTTCTCTGACATTTAGTCATGAGTTAAGCTGAAAGAAAGTCAATGACACTCACTATGCAGTATAGAAGGTGGTAATTGGTAATGTAATAGGAAATCCATTATACTGCATAGACCAGAATCCCACATCACATTCTGACACACAATAAAAAAATGTGACTGCAATACTCACAGGCCCCACACAGTTGACAACTACCAGAAGATTGGGCTTGCCATCTTATTCAGTGAATCTTTATCACTCACATCCGCAAGAATAAGACCAACACTCTTTGACGGTCTAGTCCTTAAAAAGAATTAAATACTATGTACTTGTAATAATGATACAAATGCTAACTCCTTCCAAAAACCACTCTTAAAAGGTTGGTAAAAATCCACATTGATGTAAATGTAAATATATATTTAAAAATGTATAAATATAAAATGAAAGCTTTTGAGAACCTTCTCAATTCTCCTTGACAAGGAGAATCTAGCAGGTTCTCGAAAGCTGTAGTTTTATATGTAAGTAGATATTTTTTAATATATTTACATTTATATTACTTGGATTTTTTTCAATATTTTAGTGACTTGTGATTATGATATTTTTATAAATTTGTAGGACTGCTACACCAAACCATTAAAAAACAGTTATTTTAAAATATTTACATTCAGTATACTTTTATTTTTTTTAATAATTTCCTTAGCATTTCTTGTACGTACATGGAACGTTGTGAGATGAGTAACGTAGAGCCACTACATGTAAAGGATCTTTTTCCATTAAGGGTTAATTCAGGGTGCTTTAATGGTCAAGGAGCTCCTTTCCTTATTCATTTTGTTACTACAGTATACTGTACTGTTTTGATTTCTAAATTGTAATTTGTTTCAAAGTTTGTCTGACCCATGCAAACATCAAGGCATCAGTCAATCTTAATTAATTTGCATTTTGTGCTTACAAACTGTGAAACATTAAACCAGAGAAAGTATTAAAAAACAACAATGATCCAGATGAGAACTGATACCTGACATTGAAAATATCCATCATGTTCTTTATCATTTATATTTGAAGAATGAATATCCAAATAGCATTTGGAAGTTGCAAACAAATTAAAGAAACATTTTTGCTTATAACAATGCCTCCAGTGTAGACAGTAGTACTGTCAGTCATAGGCATTACTTAGGGTCTTTTACTATATCTCTTCATATTTTCTTGTAACCAGAGGAGAGGAAACATACCTTTCAGACCAAACTTTCTTACTATCAATTACCTTTTCAGTGCTCAAAGATCTCATAGGTCACAGCACTTGCCTTCTGGTTTAAATCCTATATTCTCCTCTATAATCTATAAAAATATCTTACAATGTCATGCTCGGCACGCACATCATAATAGACTACAATAAATTCTTACCAGTTTCTTTTTGAGCTGTAGCGAGTGCATCTTGAAGTTTGTTGGATGACCTTCCAGCAACTGCCCAAGTAAGGGGTACTTTTCTAGCCTCTTCCTTCTGAGCAACTCGAGCGACTTCTTCCACGACGTACTGTCCAGTAAAGCCCGTTGCCCCGAATATCACTAAATCGTAGCGCTGCCCTGGAGCAAGTGATGCCATCCTAGCTATAAAAGAGTGACTGCTGTTGCTGAGGATTAAAAAATGTTTGTATTAGACACATTTCTTTTCAGTATGGAATAATAAAAATGATTACACAATGCCTGTGCTGTATGTTTGTGAGAACAGAATGTTTTATGGAGAGTCAATGGCCTAGGCCTAACACAATTTGCCCAGTCTATTTTATGGTAAAACTTCAATTTGTGATGACTTTTGACAATTTATAACTAGGCTAATATACATGCATACACACACACACACAGATATATATATATATATATATATATATATATATATATATATATATATATATAAAGTATTCACACGATTACAGAGACTAGCTGGATCCATGGTTTAGGCTAAGCCTACAAAAGATCGTTTGTATGAGGTAAACCTAGTGTTGCTAACAATAAATCTATTAGGGTAGGTTTTCATCAATATCAAATACTTTCTTCCATCTTACTTAACACCCTCTTCTAACAATTGATTCACAGTACAACTGCAAGGTTTTTCTCTTGTAACACCTTTCAATTTCAACCATTTTACTGTCAATTTCCGTTTCACCGCTGGACTACTGCATTGGTCCCAGTGCTTGACCTAAATTCTATATTCAATTTAATTCAGTCCATCAATATCAATTCATTTATAATTAAATTCATACCTTAAGGGTAAAATAACACTTAGGAATCAAGACAAGACAATTACTTTGGCAGTGCAACTCGTTAGTGGCGGAATGGCCTATGTGTATCAATGGCCGATACTAGGCCTGCATTGATTATCTTCGATTATTTTCCTCAGAACAGATGTCACTTGTCACGAAAGTCACAGCGTAATCCCCTACTACAAATTTATCATAATATAGCGGTTTCTTCGCCGGCAGATTATTTAAACAGTCAATTAGGTGTCTTCAATAAACCATTAGCCTATCCACTGAACCGACTTAAGGCACCAAATAGGCTAAGCAAAGTACACCCTAAACTTTGCAGACTTTCGTTTCATTAATTGTTAAGTCAGGCTGTGATTTAGTTTTAAGATTGCCAAATTATCGTATATAATAGCTTAACCAAACGCTTATAGAGCGTATAATGTGATATTTAAGGTGTCCGAGACCACCGTGAAGTAATCAGCTGATTTTTGTTATTATATCATACGTATTTGAGTGAAGCCGTAAAGGAAAACGTACCTAATAAAGATTTGCTTTCTAGATACTTAGAAATCGAATGATCAATTAAATAAAAGCCAACATATTATAATAAATGCAAAATTCAGTATTACCCGAGGTGAGACAGCAAGCTTGATGATATACGAAACATAGGAGAGGAGAATCTTGCAAGTCATTCACGATTAGAAACGATAAAAAAAATACGTATCTTGACAAGTGAGAGAACGAGGAGCTGTGTTTTTAAAACCTTTTAAGGGGCACTTTGGTATTATTTTACTTTGTCATTACTTAATGTATTTTGGACTTAGTCATAATTTTCCTGTTTTAATATGGTCTTTCAATGTTTCAGGGTACTTTTAGGGATAATGGCCCCCACATATACCTTAAAATTCCGGGACAGTGGACCTCACCTTTATATCCTATAATTTTTGGATTTTGAACCCTACCATTATATTATCCTACAATTTGGGGGTCGCAGTGTGAAATAGACCGGCAGCCCGGACCATTGAGATACAACGAACGAGATACCGACTGTAACCCCTACCGGTATTTAGGAGTAGACTTGTAAACTGTGAAACTGACCGTCTGCCGAAAAGGGGGGGTTAATTGGATCTAGATCCAACTTACGAGATACCGAGTAAAATTTACACTACAATAGCACTGCACATCCTAGAGTACTGTGGTGGTAATGACAGACGTTTTAGTGGGTGGTTACCCCCTGACAGACGCCCCACAACGAGTGGGGAGGGGGAGGGGGAGACAGGATCTGCATCCAACATTGGAGATACCAAGTAAAATTTGTACTACAATTGCACTGCACATCCTAAAATGCTGTGATGGTAATACCAGACATATTAGTGGGTGGTTACCCCCTGACAGACACTCCACAACGAGTGGGGAGGGGGAGACAGGATCTGCATCTAACATGGAGATACCAAGTAAAATCTGTACTACAATAGTTCTGCACATCCTAGAGTACTGTGGTGGTAATACCAGACATTTTAGTGGGTAGTTACCCCCTGAGAGGGACACCCCCCACAACGAGTTGGGGGAGGGGGGGAGGGGGAGACAGGATCTCCATCCAACATCGGAGACACCAAGTAAAATTTGTACTACAATACACTTGCACATCCTAGAATGCTGTGATGGTAATACCAGACATATTAGTGGGTGGTTACCCCCCGACAGACACCCCACAATGAGTGGGGAGGGGGAGGGGGAGACAGGAACTGCATCCAACATTGGAGATACCAAGTAAAATTTGTACTACAATAGCACTTCATATCCTAGAATGCTTTGATGGTAATGACAGACATTTTAGTGGGTGGTTTCCCCCTGACAGACACACCCTAACAGGTGGGCAGGGGGGCAAGGGCAAGCCTGATAATGAATGTCTAGATTAGTATAGTGGGCTACTATACATTATCGTGATATATTTAATAAATATTTTTATCCACTTTCTATATCCTTTGTATTTATCTAACACAGTGTTCCCAACCTTTGACACTTTGAGGAAACCCCTGAGACAATCTTCCTCATCCCAAGGAACCCCAATACACACACACACACACCTATATTATATATATATATATATATATATATATATATATATATATATATATATATATATATATATATATATATATATGGTAAGCATCTGCATTAATTACCTTTAGTAAAACAGAGGGAAAAATCTTGCGCGATATGTTACGATAAAATAAATTATAGGACTACGATTTCTCACACCATGTTTAACTTAAAAAATATATACTTATAAATAACAATAATTAAATAAACATGAATTCGTAACGGAAACACCTGGCGATCGTTCACGGAACCCGAAGGTTCCACGGAAGCCCGGTTGATGATGGCTGATCTAACACAAAAAATAATTTATTTGTTTCATATAAATAACAGTATCGTAGGCCATAATAATTCAGTCATTATTATTATTTTGTCAAGCAAGCAACTAACTTCAATTATATATAGTAGGGGAGCCCGGGGCTAGTTGGCTACAGGGGTAAGTTGGCATACTCAACATGACTTTAAAGTTTACCAATAGGATGACTGCAATGCATATACTGTGCAATTGCCACGTGGTTCCTCAATTACCAGCAAAATTCTATAGAGATAGAACGTAGGAGCTCGAATTTATGAGACAATTCTTTATTTTGATGGTAGTAAGTAAATATTTTAATCTTTCTGTTATTTGCTATAACATCTATACATTCATAAAGATTAATTTTCAATGATATCATAGTTTTCCTTATGGTTTAAAGATTCTATAGCATTAAAATTATTAATTCAAGGTTTCTTGGTGTGGATTGGTAATCGTTTTTGAACCAAATGGTAGGGTTGGGCAAGTTGGCTCAAAATAAATGGGGCAAGTTGGCACACGTTATTTGATAACAATAGTAAGCCTATTTATTTATATAATTTACGTTTTGTTTCTGGATTTTTGGAAGGATAATGAGATTAGTGTCCTATCATTTCCTCCACATTGTTCTCACAAGTTGCAGCCCCTGGATTTTAGTGTTTATAGACATCTGAAGAAATGTGTGAACAGGACATGTGATTCGTGGATGACTGGTAATCCAGGATCAAGTATGCCCATCTGTGACATTCCTGGTAAAGTTTCCTCGGCTTTACCTCTAGCTGTCACTTATTCTGATGTTTTCAATTGGTTTAGGATTGATGGAATTTCAACTCTGAATTACAGACTATTTCAAGATTTTGATTTTACGGGTGGTTATGTAACAGATTGAGAGATGTCCGAAAAGACACATGGGCTTCAGATCAGTCATCAGCGTGGTACAGAGTTTAAGAACTACTCTTGTTGATCCAGAAGAAAGCTCAGCTGAAGAGAGCCTGTGTTTGGTAAGCCAGGAGAAGTGTGGGTCCAGTGCAGGGCATGTAACATGTGGGAGCATGAAGACTATGACGAGGATTTATTTCACATCTGCCACAATTACAACTAGATGATGATCTGAAGTAATACTAATGACTTATATTTTGTATTTTGGAAATTCAGAGGGTATTTTTGCTATTTGATTTAAATGCAATGTAGTAATTTTCTTTTAATTATCAATGTGCCAACTTACCCCATAATGTGTGCCAACTTACCCCGTGGGGCAAGTGGCACGAAAAAGTTAATTTATTTTTTTTTTTTCTAAAGCTTATTGTTATCTTATGTTGAAAGCAAACAACAATTATTTTGCTCTATGATAAAGACGAATGTTTAATATTTTTCAATGGTGGTAAGAATTTTGCAACAAGTTTGTTTTATATTCGCAATGACCAAAATTGTAAAAAGTGTGCCAACTAGCCCCGGTCTCCCCTACTCGCTTTAAATTTGTGTACGATATGAAAATTAATGTAGCGGTAGTTGGAAAACTGACACTATAAAGTAGCATATAAGTTCTTATCATTATTAGAGTTATTACTGTAAAATGTCTATGTACATAACATTTGTTAAATAGAGTTACGCACCCATTAAATAAATAGTAATACATATGTAATATATACGCTATAGATAGGGTACAGATCATAATAATTGTGCTACAGCCTACTCGGTTTGTTTTATCGAAGCAGGACTACCTTCTTTTGGTTTCAACTGACTTTCATGCTAATGAAATCATGGATACATTTTTGTATTATCAGTTTTATGAATGAATATTGTTGTTACTATAGTCGATTTGTTTTTTTTCGGCTGGCGTAAAAATTCGTCAGACATAATACACCTGGCTGAGGAAGGACACAGAGGATCTCTGTTTTTTAAACAATATCCCTACACACCAAGTTATTTCGAACATTTCCATTCTCTCAAGAAGATTATTAAGAAATAAAACAAGAGCAAACTAGACAAAAAAAATCACCTTGCATTAAGTAAGAAGGAAACAAGAGAAATGAAAAATTAGTGGCGATTGTCAATTTTTTCTATCGTTAATGTTTAATGAGTCAGTGTTTAGCGAATTGTTAGGGTTTAGTGAGTATGCGTTTCGTGAATGTTTATGAGTAAGTGATGAATGTTTAGGGTTTAGTGACTGTTTAATGTGTTCAAGTATTCAGATGAATGTTTACTGAGTCTTTAGGGTTTAGTGAATGTTTTGTGAATGTTTATTGAATGTTATTATGTAAGTATTCCGTGAATGTTTTGTCTTAAGGGTTTTAGTAAATGTTTTGTGAATGTTAAGTGAACGTTTAGTGAACGTCTTGTGAATGGTAGTGTTTAGTGAATATTTAGTGTGTAAGTATTCAGTGAATGTTTAGGGTTTTAGTGAAAGTTTTGCGAATTTTAAGTGAGCGTTTAGTGAATGTCTTGTGAATGTTAGTGTTTTAGCAAATGTTTAGTATGTAAGTTTAGTTTATTAAGTTTTTAATGAGTGGATGTTCATTCACTGTTTAGTATTTAATAAGTATTTAGGGTTTGGTAAGCTAGTATTTAATGAGTGTTTGGGGTTTAGTGAATGTTTAGTGTTTAATTAATGTTTAGGATTAAGTGAGTGTTTAGTGAATGTTTACTGTGTGTTTGGGGTATGATGAATATTTAGTAAATTTAGTATTTCAAGTGTTTAGTGAGCATTTAGTGTATAGTGAGTGCCTAGTGAGTGTTGTACATTACTGTTTAGTTAGTGCTTCGCTACCATATGCAAAGAAAGTCCTGTATTTACACAGGAAACCATTTATGATTGACACTGCTTAGATCCAAGAGCAGATGCTTAGGCCTGACCACAATGGTTGGAGTGCTTAGGTGTGTTTTCGTAAGGTAATTTTTCTCTGTGAAATTGGGTCGAATAATAATTAATAATAATAATAATAATAATAATAATAATAATAATAATAATAATAATAAAGTCACTCTCGGCAGGGAGATCGCTACTCCAGTGATTGACGCCCTATGCCTTGCACACAGCTGACATATTTGCACATTCGGTTGTCAAATTTTTATAAATCACATTAACAATGGTAAATGCATTGAACAAACGTGAGGATATAATATGATGTTAGTGCCTGTCTACTGAATATAATGAACAAATAAAGAAAAAAAAATATTACTAAGGAGAAAATTAGCCGAATAATGGTCGTCAAAGCCAGCATCGATAGAATGTATTGAACACATTACATAGGCTGCCGTGGTGCGTGCCGGCGGGAAGTTAATAGACAAACGCACTCGGCTGGCTTAAACATCAAAGTGTGTATCATTTTTATTTAAGTTTAGATTTTCTTCCCTGAATATATATGGTACCTGATACTTGGTGATAGTGTACAGATAAATTTGAGTGAGGCCGCCGAAAATAAGTGGACTATTAGATAACTGATATGATATTATAGGCCAACTTAATTTGGGAGTCAGGAACTCCAATTTGTATGATCGTCAACTTCGGGAGGGGGAATAAAATTGGGGAAAATGTTTTAATCTTTATAGTTAGCTTATCCTGAACAATTCATTCACATTTCTGTTTCAGTAATTATTTGTGTTGTGATACATCATCTCTTTGTGAATGTGCGGGTGTTGTTAAAACGGCTCTTTATGATGGGACTTTGGTCTTAAATCAATCGAATTCCCATATCCGATAAAAATTTCATTTCATCCACACGAACCAACAGCAACTAAAGAACAATTCACTTATGGTAAGACACGTTGCGCTACGAAACCTCGACATGGCTGCAGTGTCCTAACTATAGGCAAGAAAGAAAATGACCAAAGACGCTATTAAAGCGAGAATACTTATCTTACATTTCTTTTTTTAGAGGAACTGAGAGTGGCACCATGGACTGGTTTAATTATTGGCACCATATGACTGGTTTAATTATTCAAAAATGGATCAGCACACATACTTGCAGCTGTTGCCAATTGTGACCCCCTCCCATTCAGATAAAATACTTTGTGTGAAGTAATAACTCCAAACCAAAGGATAGTGCTAATATTATATATAGTGTAATATATATATATATATATATATATATATATATATATTATATATATATATATATATATATACATATATATTACTATATATATATATATATATATATAATATATATATATATATGTGTGTGTGTGTGTGTGAAACTACAGAAAGTAGACCAAGTCTAGTAAGTCTCACACATAGTATTTATATAGATGTGATGGAATTAATGAAGTGAAATATTCCATACTTTAATATGAATTTTAAAAAATAACTCCGGCAGTAATTCTTATCCTGAAACATCACAATATTTCTTGAATTTTTTGCCTTTTACATTTTATCAGGCTCACGATTTTCAGATACTTACCATATTTCTAATATTAATATTGCCTATGATAGATTTTGAAATATTTCAATGTGTCCCACCTCTCTCTTCCAATCGTAGGTTATGTCTGTGAAAGGGTAACCACCCACTAAAATGTCTGGCATTACCATCACAGCATTCTAAGATATGAAGTGCTATTGTGGTACAAATTTACTTTATATCTCCAGTGTTGATGCAGATCCTGTCTCCCCCGCTCCCTACTCGTTTGTGGGGTGTCTGCCAGAGGGTAACCACCCTCAAAATGTCTGTCATTACCACCACAGTACTCTAGGATGTGCAGTGCTATTGTAGTACAAATTATACTTGGTATCTCCAATGTTGGATGCAGATCCTGGCTCCCCTCCCCCCCTCCTCCAAAGTCGTTGTGGGGTGTCTGTCAGTGGGAAACCACCCACTAAAATATGTCATTACCACCGCAGTACTCTGAGATGTGCAGTGCTATTGTAGTACAAATTTTACTTGGTATCTCCAATGTTAGACGCAGTTCCTGTCTCCCCCTCCCCCTTCCCCCCACTCATTGTGGGGTGCCTGTCAGGGGGTAACCACCCACTAAAATATCTGTCATTACCACCACAGTACTCTAGGAAGTGCAGTGCTATTGTAGTACAAATTTTACTTGGTACTATGATGTTGGATGGAGATCCTGTCTCCCCCTCCCCCCCCACTCGTTGTGGGGGGTCTCTCAGGGGGTAACTACCCACTAAAATGTCTGGTATTACCACCACAGTACTCTAGGATGTGCAGAACTATTGTAGTACAGATTTTACTTGGTATCTCCATGTTAGATGCAAATCCTGTCTCCCCCTCCCCCTCCCCACTCGTTGTGGGGTGTCTCTCAGGGGGTAACTACCCACTAAAATGTCTGGCATTACCATCGCAGCACATTCTTAAGGGATGTGCCATTATTACAGTGCAAATTGTTAGTTACAAATTTTACTGGTATCTCCAATGTTGGATGCAGATCCTGTCTCCCCCTCCCCCACTCGTTGTGGGCGTCTGTCAGGGGTAACCACCCTTAAAAACGTCTGTCATTACCACCACAGTATTCTAGGATGTCCAGTGCTATTGTAGTGTAAATTTTACTCGGTATCTCTTAAATTGGATCTAGATCCAATTAACCCCCCCTTTTCAGTGCGTCTGTCAGGGAGAACCCACCCTTCAAAATGTCTGTCACTGGTCATTCTATAATCAGTAGAGTCTGCAGATATATTATATTTTAGTTTCATCTGGTATCTCATATATTGGATCTAGACCCAAAATCTAACGAGCAATTAGTGGTGCTTGTTCAAATGGTAAAGCCACCCATATATTTTTCGGCAGACGGTCAGTTTCACAGTTTACAAGTCTACTCCTAAATACCAGTAGGGGTTACAGTCGGTATCGTTCGTTCGTATCTCAACGGTCCGGGCTGCCGCTCTAAAAGTAGGGATTTTAGGTAGGGGAGAGGGGGACGTAAAACGAATGAAATACAAGCACGATATCAAAATCATGCACTTGTAAGGACCTCGTATACTACGTGAGTCAGAAATGTTTAAAGCACACATTGATAAATCATAAGAAAATACAATAATGGTTTAAAGTAAAATCTGTTGGGAACAGGCTGTCAACCCCATGGATTCTTAAGGCATTTTCTTGCAACTACAATTGTCACTTATCGTTTCCCTAAATAACTGCTTTCGTGCAGAAGTCGAACTAGGGACACCTTGTATATTACGTCTTTAATATCTTCTTCAAATTTTCAAATTTTTCCATCTATTGAATTCCTGAAATTCTGCGACTCACGTCCTCCTTATACGGTATGTTTCATATCTCCAGCCTCATAGTTCTAATTCAGGTGGGTCAGTCTTCCTACCTGCTCTCTGTGTGCACACTGTCACAGGGGCCCAGTTGACATTACCAAGTATACTATTTCGTTTGTTGTCAGTTTGGTGTAGAACAATCCATGCTTTTTAAAATTTACCTCTTGAAATAACCTTATAAAAGTAATCCTCTTCTTGTATACCATCGATAGCTCTCGGCACAATTCAATTTACATTTCACTACATAAATCTCTTTGACTTATTGAACACTATATCGAATTCTTGCCATAGACAGATTCAAGGTCGCCATTTACTGTATAAATATTGTATAAATAAAACCAGCTGAATTGTGACAGCAATCTATATTTGTTTCAAAATACAATTTCATATATTTAAGAAAATACAGAAAGTTTTCATTTGCATACAAATCTGTGCTTCACAAATCTAAATAGGAAAATACATGAATCCCATACAGCACAGGAAGAAAAAAAAACATACAAAAATATGTAGAAATAGCATATCACAATTGAAAACATTAGAATTTACATAATTCTTAACCAAGACACTAAATCAGTAAATTCTCTAATATTCCAAATCCAAAATCTTAGTTTTTAGACACTAAGCATAATCTAGCAGAGAGGAAAAATGTGCGGCAAATTCATGTATTTTTTCCAGTGGAGCTTCAAATTTTAAGCAATACCTTTAGACAATCCAGAGTGGGATATTCATGCAGAACTGAAACTGCACAAACATTGTGTTCAGCGTGTAAATTTTACTTAAGTTTCAACAGCCATGTGCTAAAAATATTAGTTTTTACTAAAGTAATCTCTCAAATACGTACACCTTGTCTATCATTAACTAGAACTAAAAATTACTTCAAAGCAATTTAAACAACTGGATATGATACAGTATGTAATCCTGTTTTACTAAAATAATAGCAATTACTTCAGGTCTCAAATTGCAATTATTTCCCATTTTCAAAAATCAAAATAGTAGAGGGCATCAAAAAGGCTTTAATAAAGAAAACTTCCACATTAATGCTGTTTTGTCATCTTGTTCGGAAGGCTTTGAAAAATCTTCAGTTGTATATTAAACTTATAATGTTTGAACACCGATCACAAAAAACTTTCTAACAGTTATGTGAGGACTGTCACAGTTTTAAAAAGTCACGTTTAGGTGAACAAACCTTGACAGTTGAAACAATCTCAAAAATCTAAGTCCAGTTAGTCACTATTAACCACAAATTTAGCAAAATCATCAACTTTCAAATTCTGGAGTTCAAAAAAGTTTCAGGTAACCAACAAAAAGCCAAGGAAACCTAGAACGTAATACAAACATTTCAAAATTCATAAAAAAATTTATAAATTGTTATTAAAACTGTTTTTATCATCCGAGATCACATACATCAGTGAACAAGAGAATTAGGCTAACAGGCTAGAATTTAAAATCATACTAGCTTCAAGAACATAATCTTTGGACAAGACAACCTTTACTCCAATATGCACATGTATACTATAGTCCATCTTTTACTAGCAATAGTTGATTGAAATTAAAACTGTAAAAAGCTGAAAAAATTAAATTAACATACTTCATTTATAATGATAGTATTTTAGGTTTAAAATGAACTACCCTTCAGTAGCCTATTTATATATGACATCTCTGAAAGTTATGATTCCTTCATATTTCTGCATGTAAATATGATATTGTTAAACTACAATAAAGTTTTGTACATACTTACCTGGCAGATATATACTTAGCTATAGTCTCCGACGTTCCGACAGAATTCAAATCTCGCGGCACACGCGACAGGTAGGTCAGGTGGTCTACCTTACCCGCCGCTGGGTGGCGGGGCGTATGAACCAATCTATCTCTCCAGCCAGATTTTTTTTCTTTCACCTGTCTCCTGAGGGGAGAGGCTGGGTGGGCCATTAGACGTATATATCTGCCAGGTAAGTATGTACAAAACTTTATTGTAGTTTAACAATATCATTTTTGTACATGAACTTCCCTGCCAGATATATACTTAGCTGATTGGCACCCTTGGTGGAGGGTAAGAGACAGCTAAAGTAATAAGGAGAGATAAGAAACAACTGATGTTGTAGGATATAAATAACCTTGGTTCTTACCTGTTCAGGCAGAAGACTTCATTGATACTGTCTCTGAGTCTGCGTTGCCTGGAGAGCTACAGCTAGGACGTGACCTGATGCTGAAAGACTCTCGGATCTACCACTGGGGACCCTGGGGGGATATGATCCCGGGGGGGGGGGGGGGGGGGGGGTTTGTGTGGTAGAATCCACGTCGGATCCTGTTAAAGGGAGTTCGTCCCTATCTTAACAGGTCCTAACCACTACTACTGCAAGGAGCCACACTCATCAGACCACCTAACCAAACTACTAAAGATTAGTATTACGACCTAAAGAGATGCCTTCATGCATCCTCTTTAAGGCAACCAACAACAACAAATACAAGGGGAAAAAATTTATACTACTAACAGGATGAGTTCCAGCTCCCTGCCCCAGCACTGAATCCGCAGATACGTACGGGCCCAAGGCGAAGTATTTTTCGTAAGTGATTCTCACATCACGTAAGTAGTGGTTCGCGAACACTGACTGACATCTCCAGAATGTTGTCTCCATCAGATTTCGCACGGACATATTCTTGTTTGAAAGTCAAAGAAGTTGCTATGGCTCTTACTCTTCGTTGTGCTTTCACTTTAAGAAGCCTAAGATGTTCTTCTCTGCATGATCCGTGTGCTTCTTTGATGAGGCTTCTCAAGAAGAAGGACAATGCGTTCTTCGACAATGGACGAGTAGGCTCTTTTACTGAACACCACAGGACCTCTCGGTTGGCTTTCAGTTGCTCTTTTCTTCTAAGGTAGATTTCACCATCTCATGGGCAAAGAGTTCTCTCGGGTTCTTCTCCTACCAATGAAGATAACCCACGAATCTCGAAGTTCTTGGGCCATGGACTTGATGGGTTCTCATTCTTTGCAAGAAAACCAGGAAGGAAAGAGCAAATGAGAGAGTCCTCCTTAAAACCCACATTACCATCAATCGCCTGAAGCTCACTCACTCTTCTGGCGGAAGCTAGAGCCATCAAAAACAGAGTCTTCCTGGTAAGGTCTCTGAATGAGGCTGAATTAGGGGGTTCAAACCTAGAGGACCCAAGGAATTGAAGGACTACATCCAATTACCAGCTAGGTGTCTTGGGAGACTGCATTTCGTTTGTAATCAAAATGACCTAATAAGTCCTGTTAGGTCCTTATCTTCCGATAAGTTGAGGCCCCTGTGCCTGAAGACATTCGCCAACACTACGATAGCCTTTAATCGTCGAAACGACTAAGCCACATTCTTGTCTTAAGAATAAAAAGAAGTCTGCAATTTGATTCACAGAGGTACTGGAAGAGGAAACGTTATTCCTCTTGCACCATCTTCTGAAGACATCCCACTTCGACTGTACACTCGTAAGGTGGAAGACCTCCTCGCTCTAGCGATTGCCTTAGCAGCTGCTGACGAAAAGCCTTTCGCTCTGACCAGTTTCTGGACAGTCTGAAGCCAGTCAGACTGAGAGCGGGGAGGTTTTTTTTGGTTTTTGTGGTACCTGTCGAAGTGGGGCTGTCTGAGTAGATCGCTCCTTAGAGGAAGCGATCTTGGAAAATCCACTAGCCATTCCAGCACCTCTGTGAACCAATCTTGTGCTGGCCAAAAGGGAGCTATCAAAGTCATCCTCGCGGAATCTGACTCTGCGAACTTTTTTAAAGTTCAAACCCCAGGAATCTATTGAAGGGGGGAAACGCGTATACATCGAGTCCTTTCCAATCGAGTAGGAGAGCGTCTATCCCTATTGTTCCTGGATCCGAGATGGCGAGCAATACAGATCCAGTCTTTTGTTCTTTGAAGTTGCAAACAGGTCTAAGAGAGGCCTGCCCCACAACTTCCAAAGGCTCTGGCAAACATCTTGGTGCAGAGTCCACTCTGTGGGAAGGACCTGATCTTTCCTGCTGAGGAGATCTGCAACCTTACATTTCCTTTCTCCCATGTACGAATTACTTCGGTGAGAAGTTTTATCCCCTTTCTTCTGTCCACAGAAGAAGATCTCTTGCTGTTTCATACAGAGAGAAGGAATGCGTCCCCCCCTGTTTTCCTGATGTATGCCAGAGCCGTGGTGTTGTCCGAGTTTATTTGCACAACTGCTCCTGTCACATCTGACTCGAACTCCTTCAGAGCAAGCCACACGGCTATTAGTTCTTTCCTGTTGATGTGCCAGGAAGACTGGTCCCCCACCCAGGTTCCTGACACCTCCTTGGTTCCCAGAGTCGCCCCCAACCTGTTTCCGACGCATCGGAGAACAAACACCAGGTTGGGGTTCTGGGATTGAAGAGGCAGTCCCTGCGAGAACTTGTTGGGATCCGCCCACCATGCTAACTCCTTCTTGATTTGATGAGAAATTGACAGGGAGAACTTCAAATACCTGAGAAGGACGACTCCAATTTCCCGATGAAGAAAGAATTGGAGCGGTCTCAGGTGCAACCTTCCTAGGGAAACAAATTGCTCCAGTGAGGAGAGCGTCCCAGCAGACTCATCCCACTCCCTCACTGTGCATACTTCTTTCCCTAAAAAGGTTGTTACTTTTTCGAGTCCCCGGGCTATCCTCTCCTGTGACAGAAAGCCCGAAAACTCAGAGAGTTCATCTGGATCCCCAGATAAACGCACTCTTGAGCGGGAATCAGACTTGACTTCTGCAGATTGACCAGAAGTCCTAAGGAATAAGTCAAATCCAGAGTTTTCATCAAGTCCTTCAGACAACGATCTCTGGAATTGGCCCTTATAAGCCAATCGTCGAGATAGAGCGAAATCCTCACCCCTTCTAGGTGAAGCCACTGTGCCACATTCCTCATGATGGCCGTAAAGACTTGGGGGCCGTGGAGAGGCCAAAACACAGGGCCCTGAATTGGAAGATTCTTCCCCCCATCATGAATCTTAGAAACTTCCTCAAGGAAGGACGATTGGTACGTGGAAGTAAGCGTCCTGTAAGTCCAAGGACACCATCCAGTCCCCTGGATGGAGTGCTGCTAACACCGAGGCAGTGGTCTCCATCGTGAACTTCTTCTTTTCGACGAAGAAGTTCAGGGCGCTTACGTCCAACACCGGTCTCCATCCCCCTGAGGATTTCGGAACTAGGAACAGGCGGTTGTAAAAGCCTGCCGAAAGATGATCTGCCACTAGTTCGATCGGCTCCTTTTCCAGCATCTGATCTACCGCTAGTCGGAGGGCTTGATTCATGATGGGGTCCCGTATCTGGCCGTCAACTCCCTCGGGGTATTCGTCAAGGGAGGCCTCGAAGAGAACGGGATGAGATAGCCCTTCCTCAAAATTGACAGGGTCCAGGCATCTGCGTCTTTCTGGGCCCAGACTTCTGCAAACTGTAAAAGCCTGGCGCCTACAGTTGTCTGAAGGACTTGAGTCTACTTGGGAGGTTTGATTGACTTCGTAAAAGTCCTCCCTCTTCTATTTGTTTCCGACCTCCGAACGAAGAGGATCTAGAGGTAGAAGCCCTCGAAAGGGTTCCTGAGAGGTCGGCTTAGCTTTCTCGTCTTTAGTCTGGAAGGTAGGCGCGGGCTTCCTTGGCAGACTGCGCTAGAAGGTCCTGCGTAGCTTTGGCGAGAGAGCCTTCGAAATGTCTTGAACCAGGTGTTTAGGAAACAGCTGCGTAGAGAGGGGGCAAAAAAGCAAAGACGATCTCTGAGCATGTGAGACAGACTTTGTTAAAATGAGCAAAATTCTGATCTTTTCTTCAAGACCCTGCTCCAAACAGTGAAGCTATTTTGCTGGCCCCATCCTCACCCGATTTATCCATACAGGATAAGACACAATTCAAATCCTCCGGAGAAAAGAAAACGTGTCGTCCTGAGTTTTCTTGGCTAGGACTCCAAGGGACAATCGAGAAAGTTGAAAACTTCCAAGACTCTAAAAATGCCTTTTTAGAATGTGATCTATTTCATTCATTGCCACTAGTTTTGGCCGAATTCAAAGCTGATCTTCTAGTGGCGTCTACTAGTGCCGAAAAATCTGCGTCAGCTGAAGACGGAAGGCCCAGTCCCAAGGGTTTCTCCTGTCTCATACCAAAATCCTGTCCGTCCTGAAAGCTTCGACGGAGGGAAGGCAAACATAGTTTTCCCCGCTTCTTCTTTAGTACGCATCCATGAACCGAAACTCTTGAGCGCTTTCTTCATAGAAAGAGTCGGTTTCATTCTCACACGAAGATCCTTTCGTTGCTTTCGCTGTGGAGAACAACGAGTGTGGAGAAGGAGAGCAGTAGGGCTCAAAGACTCTCCGAACTCCTGAAGGAGAAGCTCTGTGAGCTTCTTGTACGAAGAAACTGTTGCCGATGTATTAGTTTTCTTCCTCAGAGGCTTCCTGGTCTTCTTGAAGAGGAGAACGAGGATGAGGATCCTTATGAGAATCCTTAGATGATTTCTAGCTGGGGTACAGTGCGATGAAGGAACAAACATCTTTGAATGAGGAGAAGATTCCAAAGTAGAGAGGCATACAGGAGAACGACGAGTCGTAAAAGGAGGACGCTTCACTCCGAAAATTCTTGTCTAATCTCGCATTCCTTCCTAAACGAAGACAAACTCTTAACAGCAAAAGAGGAAGGACTCCTTTCCCTTTTTAGTAGAAAGACCACGTCCTATCCTTAGGGAAACTACGAGAGGGAGAGCGCCTACTAAAATCCTGGCGCCGGATCGTGACGGAGAAGCGGCTACTAGGCGCCGAGCGCCTATCTGTCCCAGGGCGCTTAGGGGAATCCTGGCGCCTACCAAGCGGTGAAACGTTGCTAAAAATAGGGCGCCTATCAGGAGCAGGGCGCTTGAGAGGCTCTTGATGCCTACGAAGCGCTTAAACGGAACAGGGCGTTCGACGAGATCTTGGTCCTTACCAAGGGGAGAACGTCTGTAAGGCTCCGAGCGCCTAACAGAAGCAGGGCGCTTGAGGCGTTCTTGACTTCTAGCAAGAGGAGACCGATCAGGAGTAGGGAGTCTCAAGAACGAGAGCGCCTACTAGGAGAACGAAGCAAACGAGGATCAAGGCGTCTCTCCAGGAGAAACAGCTACTAAAAGAAGGACCGGCTTACCAGGAGCAGGGCTCCTACTAGACTCTTGATGTCTTACAGGGGAGGAGCGAACTCCATGCGATGAGCGCCTACCAGTCACGTTATCCGACGCCCGACGACAGTAGTCGGAAGGAGAAGTGCGCCTACTTTCAGAAGGGCATTCCCTAGGTTCTCTGAGAAGGCGAGGAGAAGAAAGATGAGACGGAGACGACGAAATAAGTCTTCTATGACCTGAGCGACTCTCTCTTCTTGCACGAACTCTAGAAGAAGGAGAACAGAAGGGGCTGAGCGTCTACCCGAGGCAGGAATCCGATCTGGGGAAATATCTTCATAGTCCAAGGAGCGCCTATCCGACGAATGGCGTCTCGACACCTCCGAGCGGGAGTGGTGTTCCTCTCGTGAAATGTTACGATGTGTAGAAGTATCCTCAAAAGAAGGAGATCGCCGATTACAAGGAGAGCGCTCTTCCAACGAAACGCGCCTCGATCTCTTGATAGGGAGAGACAAATCCTTCCTTCTACGCGATCTCGATGCCAAGGAGTCCGCCAAGGCTGTGATCTGAGCTTGGTAGGCACCCGCTAGCACTCGAGAAGGAGAGTCCCAGGATCTTCTTCCGAAGCAAGCTCATGCGAGGAGCGGGAGAAGGAGGGCGATCACTGGATCTCCTAGGCTTCTTTGCTTGCAAGGAAGCTACATCAGAAAAGTCTTCTGGGCTGGATGCTAACGTACTGAAGGGAGCCTCCGCAGCCCTCTTCAACGGGCGTGACGCCTCCTTAGAGCTCCAACCACGCTTCGGCGAAGGAGAAGAGGATGAAGAAAAACACTGACGAATAATATTCTTCTTCTTACGATCCAAGGCAGCCTGGGAGCAAACTTCAGGATCTGCCGAGGGGACGCCTGACCGGTGGGGGCTCTCCCTAGCCCTCCTGCGGCTTTCGACTTTCCTCCTCCACTGGAACTGGGAGTCTGGAAGAGGTCTAGGCCTGGAGGCACTAAGGAGCCGGTCAGACGCACCCTCCACATCACTGGGTACACTGCACTTATCATCACTGACACTCTTACCTTGATCAGTACGACGATTCTTGTTCTCCTTAGAACACAAGGAAGCTTTTGAGGCCGCCGCCTCCGAAAACGAATCTACGGCTTCGGTGCGGGGAGCAGGAGCTGAGACCTGGGAGGAAGGTTCTAAAACTACAATAATGTTAGTTTCATTCTCACTCATTCTCGACCTGCTCGAACTCCTTGAAGAAGCTTTACGTACCCTATCCCTTTCAAGTTTCCTAATATAAGAAGAAAGAGCCTTATATTCATCTTCGTTCAAAACCTCACACTCTTGACACGGGTTACTAAACGAACATTCATTCCCCCTACATTTAACACAGAAAGTGTGAGGGTCAACCGCAGCTTTCGGTAACCTCACCTTACATCCATCGGTCAAACATACTCTAAACAAAACCGGAGTTTTGGAAACAGAATCAAAATCAGACATTCTACAGGAAAATCCAGCGCAAAGTCAATAACGGTCCACAATCAGCGTATGCCAAGCCAAAATAGAGCGAATACGTCACCAAAATGTCCAAATCAATCTCCAGGCAAGCGAGAAATGAAGAATATATCGGAATGAAATGACAACAGTTGTTATCGCTTCAGCGACAGAAAAAAATCTGGCTGGAGAGATAGATTGGTTCATACGCCCGCCACCCAGCGGCGGGTAAGGTAGACCACCTGACCTACCTGTCGCGTGTGCCGTGAGATTTGAAATTCTATCGGAACGTCGGAGACTATAGCTAAGTATATATCTGGCAGGGAAGTTCGTGTACAAAATGCCCTATTTTTGGCAAAAAATAATTTCCTTTTCAGGAAGAAAAAACTTCACTGAAATCCAGTGTTTAATAGGTAAATCACAAAGCAAGTATTACCAAAAATCTGAAAATGCCCATGAAATGATCAGCTGAGCTATCCTTCCAGATTACTGGCTGGTCACTCTCATGAGCAGTAAGTTATTATTGTACCCATAAATAACCTTATTTCTCAAATGATGCTGAATGTGAGCACACATGCTGTAGGTATTCATTGCTACCCCTGTTGATACCTCATACTACAGGTAGCAACTTTTAACTTTTATTGGTTCTAAGTTTTCACTTTCAAGTTGCCCAGGCTGCTGGTACTAATTACCATATTCTTATGTCAGCTTTTCATTGTGATGTCAAATAAAACTATCACCAATTTGGAAACGGTGCCAACATCACTGAACCTGCAAGAGACTGTGATGCATGAACAATATTAGGAAATGATTCCCTGCTAGTACCTGGTTACTTAAAATGGAAATTCTTAAAATTTCTTTGACCAAAAATTGTTTCTTTAAATTGGAATCATTTGTGGGACTCAAAGGACATCATGCTTTTCATGCACAGCTTCCTATCATCCCTTACTTTCTGGGATTTGTTTTCAACACACTCTCAATACAGTGAGGTGAATAAAGCCAAGACTCTAATTTCTTGTAAACATTTAATTGCTCGGTGGTTCCTCTAGTTGACCTAACAGCAGTTAATTTGTTTACTTGCCACTGGCTGTTTCTTTTCCTAACTGAGAACCCCTTCCATGAAAAGACGATGAGTGATTAATTGATGATAAGTAACCCTATTGTATAAGTTACTTTTGGGAGAATTATCAGTACCTGAGCTGTATCTAGGATACTTGGGACACCACAAACTCCTATGGAGCCAGCCGACTGTCTACTAAATAATCACACAGATTTATATCAATTGTTTAGGTATTATTTACCTTCAGACAATATATCTTGCTTTAAACCTTGCTTAATCTTAACATTCAGTCCTACTTTTAAAAATAGTTTATACACATAAATTAATCCAATCCAAATATACAGGCATCCACCTCCAATTAACAGTTATATGAACAATGGTAGAATACATTCAGCAAAGACACTGCAATGAGAGTACAGTCAAATTACTTCCAATGCACAAATAACACTGAATATTAAGTATAAATACATCACTGACCATTCCAAGTGATCACATATATTAGGAGTGTATTGTATGGTTCAATGAAAGCTTAAACACTTTATTACAGTAAGTTCTATTGACATTCAGTGCCTTAACATCAGTGTCTTAGGAAAAGGTATAGAACATTTTAATTAACAATAATAAAAATGAAACAGTAATCTACAAGAACATTTTTGAGATGAAAACGACATCAAACCAGCATTCTTGATATTCAACATCTAAATTTAATCAACTTGAAAGTCTAGCACTGCTTCAAACATGAAATACACTGTACGTATTTGGCATATTACCAATACCTTTTCCACTGCTGCAGAAAATAAACTGTGAAACACTAAAGTTAAAATAATGCCTTCCTAGTATGATAAAGTATTACAATTACACTATCATATATTCCTTTTCTACAAAGGCTCTGTGCAAGACACTACCTAGGGGTGAGTTCAGTGTCTGTAATAAATAATGATAAGTATCACATTGTAAAACACTGCCTTTGCTGAAAACATACAGTAAGTTCGACACCAATATCGTTAAGCATTTCTCCACTTCCAAGAAAGGATGGATTTAATTCTTTGTCATAAAAAGCTTAGTATGTGTCCAAAAAGATACAATCACAGAAGACTTGAGATGCGTCATTGCCATTTTAGAGGACCATTCTCCTCTTAAAATAGCTGTTCAGATAAATAATATTTTTGTTGAACTAATTTCAGCTACTGAATAAGGCTTTTAGCTAATAACAAGGAGAAAATTGTTAATATCTAATGCATTAAATTATTCAAAGATTCATCTTTGATAAAACTTTTACCCTGTTTCTAACTTGTGAAATCATTCTTTTCAAGAGGTCATACTTGTACAAAAACTGAAATAGTGTTACAGGTCATCCAATCATTTGCTCTTATCACATCAATAGGTTAGTGTTATGCATAACTCTTGTATATTACATCTTGTATATATAATAATAAATATTCTCTCTCTCTCTCTCTCTCTCTATCTCTCTCTCTCTCTCTATCTCTCTCTCTCTCTACTATATATATATATATAATATATATATATATATATATATATATATTATATATATATATATATATATATATTATATATATATATATATATATCATATATATATATATATAATATCTCTATATATTTATATAATATATAATAATTATATAATATATATATATATATATATATATATATATAATATATAATACTCTCTATATTTTATATATATATATCATATATATATATATACATATATATATATGTATATGTATATCACATCCATTTAAGATGTCTGAAAAGTTGAGAAAATTTGGCTTAAGAATACCACTTTTGGCAGTTAATAAACATTGTGAAAATTTAGTTATTCTACACTGGCATTACTGCAGTACCCATACCCAACAAGACATCTTGGTGACCAATGCATTTTTTAGTTCAAACACCCCACAATACAACCTCGTATCCACATAAAACACTCATTAGAAATTACTTGCACACCCATTCAGACTTCCTAAAAATACTGTGTTTACAGCAACCCTACCCCACCAAAGCACTTGATGAAACATATAAAAGAATCTCAGATTGTTAAAACAAAAGTTAACAATTACTACATATATACTCTCCAATTGCCCTCTGCAGGGAGATACAACTTACAGCATGTCTTGAGTAGTCCATGATTCTGTGGAGCATCCCTTCAGCCCCAGCAGCATTGATTTCTTTTCCTGTGTTCACTTTAATCTTTTTCTACCAAGCTTTCAAACCTCTTTTAACTTTACCTTGCTCCAATTTTTAAACCTTTAAGAATACATCTTTTAGCGAGCCTTAGGTCTAAAAATGTGACTTGTTGGTCCGGTTCAAACAGTATACAGTATGATGATGATACAGTCTATAATACCCAATTTACATTCTTTTACAGCAACGAGGAAATGCAAAGTAAGCCAGACAAATAAAGCCTAAGTATCTTGTGTACCCTGAGACTGCTGCCGCACTAATAAAGTGATACAACCCATACTAAAGAGGTATATAAACTTTGTGCTGGGTGGACATACTCCTAAAACTTGCCAACTCCATACCAAATTAACCTGTACATCTAACAATTACTAGTTTTAACTGCTACTCAATTCTACTTAAGCTCCCTGGACCCGGTTAAATATTCATCTGCTTGTAGGCATAGTACTTGCAGTTCTGACATTCATCTTCTTGCAGTTCTAACAATGTTGTCAATGTCTTTGAATTGCAAATTGCATATATACTTTGTACTTGGAACAACTAATTCTGCAGAGCTGGCCTTCGCATCTCATACGATGTAAATTAGCAATCCTTACTAACCTAAAGCCAATGACTACAAGAAATATGTTTTAATAATATAAAAGTGTTATTATCTCAAAGATGAAGATGGCTTGGCATGTAATTAAAGAGGGGAGGAACAATTAAGCTGGCAGATTTGGAAATACCATTATGAAGTCCATCATAAAAGCCCAGATGATTATAGAGAAAGGGCACAAGTGAGGACCTGAATGAGGTGAGAATTCAGGCAGAAAGAGTGCACAAGAGTAAGGAGTGGAGAAAAATTTCACACCTAGCTCAGCAAAGGGAAATATAACATCATAACATTGTCAATGACAGTAATGGTTTGTGTCATTTGGAGAACACAATATTAAAATGGATGATAACCCTTGGGACGCAGAGAGAAATTCAAATCTGATACCTGAATGCCTCTCTCTTGTCTCATCAAACGATGTCTACGAATGACAACGTTGACAATCATCACACCCAAGCTTACAGTTAAAATTACCATGAGACTCATACCTAATGTCACAAGAATTACAACAAAAATTGGCGCACTTGAAGGAGGTGATAGATCTGAATGCACGTGGTCAAGATAAAATGTCTTGTTCAAAGTGAGACAGTTATTTGTCTCATTGTTATTCATGCAGTGGTTCAAATCCTCTATCCTAACATTGGCTATGGCACAAAGTTGAGTCCTTTTGCAACAGCCAACACACTTACCATGATTGTAACCTGCAGAGTTAAGGAGATAATAAGTCTGAAATAGCTCATCATTGTCAACTAAATTTTGATAGTGTCTTGCCATGCTATTAGCATCAAGACTTTCCAGCTTGAACATTTTCCTTGCTTGGTAAAACTCTTCCCATTCTGGCTCTTTAGAAAGACCTTTACTCATCTTCGAAAGAGAGGATGAGAGCTTATACGTCTTTGCTAAATTGAGATGAAACTGAGTGTAATCCAACAACGTTGATGAATTATATGAATATAAACGTAGAGAAGGATTTACAGGCGTACCCCCTGGTACTGGGGCTGGGTACCATGGAGTTAATGAAGGTGCTAAAAAACCTACACTCTTCACTTCACCTGAAAATATAAAAATACCAATGCAAGGTTCCAACAATATACAAAAGACAATATGATGTGCAAGAATGGTTCTACTTCAATTCCACTAAGACCATAATCTATAAATTAAAGGCTCAATTAGTATTAACAATATTATTATGAATCAAGTAGTACTGTACAATAAAATGTAAATAACAGAGAACAGAACAAAGCTAATAGATATAGCTACAGTTAGTTAAAAGAAGTACACCCTCATATCTGGCCCCCTTCGCTTACAGGGATTTGAAATAATTATTCCATTATACAGAATCAAGCTTATTACATGGTACATAAAATCAAACTCTATACAATAGCAATACAGTATACCTAGTATATTATGCTCCCAAACAACTTTTCTTTTCCTGATGATGTGTTCTAACAAACTCCTCATAAGATGAATGACATGCTGTATTTTTGGCAAACTAAAAACTATTGAGCATAATGTGTAAGGCAAAATAATTTTTAAAAAATTTGCCCTCACGATGTCAGTAACCATCTCATGAAATGTAGGAGACTTGGGACAGTATCTCATTTGGTTAAAGTACATAAATACTATCTATGCCTTCAAAGAAACTAAAATCTTCCCTTTTATCTTAAAGTTGTGAAATTTTAGCAGGCCAAATCTGCATCAGCAAGTGTAATAGTACAACATATAGTGTGTTTTTCCTTTTAGAGGAAAATAATCCTAATTCCTTCTTACTATGATAAAAGAAGTATTTCAATAAATTACTTAAATAATTTCTTGTTAACCATAATAAAAAGCGTAGGTCGAAGTCATTGTTCCTCATGAGTTTTTAGTGACTGGTGAGCTTTCAAATTTGCTCCCTTTGTAGTCTCTTCATGTATTTGTTGAATAATGCTGCAAGAAGTCTTAAATATTCATGAATAAATCATTAATGACAGATTGATTGATCTGATTAGAGATTATCTGGCATTAAAACTGCTCAAACATCACAGGTATTCAAGTACTACCTCCATCTTAATCTCACACTTTTGAATCTAAGGTTACTTTTATTAATATTTGATAGCTTTGTGACCAACCCCTGGCACTGCATAAGCACCAGAAATGAAGGATGTTGAATATTATCTCCAAACCGCACATGCAAGTCAACATACTATTCTTAAGAGAATGTATTATCAAGACATGGCAGTAAGTGCTGGGTTGAAAAATAACTTCAAGAGTTCTGCATGAAGTCCTGTCTTACATGGTAACCTGGGGTGATTTTAACCCTTAGCCACTATAGCGAAATCAAAATGACTATGAACATGCATGTTTCTGGTGTTGCTGCTTTTCCCAGATTTGATACATTAACACTTGACTAGAGTTGGGATGTAATGTAGATGTGGCAAAAATACTTGGGATGCAATGTAGATGTGACAAAAATGATATTGTTAAGATACAATAAAGTTTTGTACATACTTACCTGGCAGATATATACTTAGCTATAGACTCCGTCGTCCCCGACAGAAATTCGAATTTCGCGGCACACGCTGCAGGTAGGTCAGGTGATCTACCGCCCCTGCCGCTGGGTGGCAGGAATAGGAACGATTACCGTTCTAGAACCAGATTTTCTCTTCCACCTGTCTCCTGAGGGGAGGTTGGGTGGGCCATCAATCGTATATATCTGCCAGGTAAGTATGTACAAAACTTTATTGTATCTTAACAATATCATTTTTGTACATGGAACTTACCCAGCAGATATATACTTAGCTGATTGACACCCTTGGTGGTGGGAAAGAGACAACTATTTACTGAATAGACAGGTAAACACATACGTTGTAGGTAATAAATAAATAAAACCTTGGTTCCTACTTGATCAGGCGGAAGACTCCATGGCTAATGCCTAGGAATCTGCTTCGCCTCAAGAGCCTCAGCGAGGATGTGACCTATGGCTAAGAGTTCTTGTGGGTCTGTCGATGGGGTCTTATCCATTTACTCGACAGAGCCTCTTACATGACAATATGCCTATGCCTAGTGGCATAATTAAGGAGCACAACACCGATCCCGATCACCTGATCCTAACACGAGGGTTAGTGCTTAAGTTGAAAAGAGTTATCTACAAACTCCTTTCAAACAACCCAAAGAAAAAACACGACGTTAAATAAAATTTAACTCACTAGTTAAGGATCAGTATCTGCTCCCTATCCCAGCAATGTATCCGCAGACACGTATCAACCAAGAGAGAAGGATCCCTCGAAGGTTATCTTGACATCCTTCGGATAATGGGAAGTCAACAACAGAGTTGCATCTCCCGTATGTGACAGCTAATATGTCCTTATGACATATTGTTAGGGAAAGAACAAGAATTCGGAAAAGCTCGCACTTCATGCACTTTTAATTCTCAGCTGTTTGAAGGAATCATCAATGCACTTATCAAGTGCTTAGGAGATCACAATGTCTCAAAGAAAGGCCAGGGCGTTCTTTGATATAGATCTCTTCTGGGTGAAGCCTGGAGCCTGGCTAGCGCTTCGTGCCTGGCAGGCGCCTAGAGCCTGTCTAGCGCCTCGCGCCTGGCTGGAGCCTTGCGCCTGAATGGCGCCTAGAGCCTGGCTGGAGCCTCGCGCCTAGATGGCGCCTTGCGCCTAGCTGGCGCCTCGCGCCTGGCTGGTGCCTGATTGGCTCCTCCTTCCTGGCTAGCGCCTCGCGCTGGCTGGAGCATTGCGTCTGGCTGGTGCCTTGCACCTGGAAGGCACCTGGAGCCTGGCAGAAGACTTCATGATTACTGTCTATGAGTCTGCATGCCTCAAGAGTTTCAGCGAGGTAGGGACCTATGACTGACAAACCCTTCTGGAATCATGTCAATGGGGGCTAGCCCACTTACACGACAGAGCCTTCTCGGATCGTGCCAATGGGGGCTGACCCACTTACATGGCAGAGCCTTACCTGTATCATATCAATGGGGACTAGCCCTCTTACATGACAGAGCTTTAGGTTTCTCTTTACTGGAAGGAGCCTTGCGTCTGGATGGATCCTCAATCCTGACTGGAGCCTAGCCTTGAAGGAGCCTGGCACCTGGCTGGATTCTAGAGCCTGGCTGGCTCCTAGAGCCTGGCTGGCTCCTAGAGCCTGGTGGCTCCTAGAGCCTGGCTGGCTCCTAGAGCCTGGCTGGCTCCTAGAGCCTGGCTGGCTCCTAGAGCCTGGCTGGCTCCTAGAGCCTGGCTGGCTCCTAGAGCCTGGTTGGCTCCTAGAGCCTGGTTGGCTCCTAGAGCCTGGCTGGCTCCTAGAGCCTGGCTGGCTCCTAGAGCCTGGCTGGCGCCTCGCGCCTGGCTTGGCTCCTCCACACTTGCTGGAGCTTCGAGCTTGGAAGAGTCTCTAGGCTGTCTGGCAATGTCCACATCGGACACTCTTATATCTGTCCGATTTGTTCGCCTCTGGTTGCATGGTGCGCCAGGTTGGAGGCCCGCTCCTTCTTAGTATCCGACCATGACAGAGTTCCTTGGAACTGTCCGCCTCTGGCGTTTTTCGCCTGTATTGGCATTTGGCGCTTTGGCTGGCGCTACATTGTCCGAGAGTCCTGAACAACCACATAGTTTATCAGGAGACTGGAGAAGGGTGGAAGAAATTCTTCCCCTTTGAGCTTTTGGCCCCTGGCAAGGGGAGGTGATTTTAGTCAGCTACACCCAGTAGACGACAGGATATCTAACAATACGAGAGAGAAGAGTCTTCCTCCGAGGAGGATCCTTCGTGAACACTTCTTTTGCTAACGAGATCTCTTCTTACATGTTGATGAGGTTCCTCGTTGCAGAATCTTCCTATCCTTGCCCGAAGGAAGGGAAGGAGTCTGGAAGTCGAAGGAGACTCTGAGCTGAAATTGGGCGGAACCCTGATTTCTAGCTCTTATTGTATCCTTCTGAATACCTTCTGGGAAGCATTTTGAGCCCTCATCGCACCCGAAGACTCTGTAGGCAAACGTTTAAACCATCTCTTCTTCTGTAGATGAAAATGTAAGTACCCTGCCTGGGCAACTAAATTTCTATCTGAAAGCGTTGCGTCAGGAATAGAGGGATTTATTTCTTTTGCCAGACATACTATGCTGGCAAGAACCCATTGCCGAGTCTCCATTGAATCTGATGCGAGATTCCAATGCACAAAAAATTCACTTGTCTTCTTGGTCGTTTAGGGCTAAGAGAAACAAAGAATTCCTTCATAAACTTCCTCAAAGAAGTTTGATGAGGAGCAGTTCCATTTTGTCGGAACACGGAATCTGTGGCCACAAAAAAAAAATCCCATTCGAAGTACATGATATCCTACTCTTGTCGTATTGCGGTATCGTATAAGATCCCGAAGATCTTAATCCTCTGTTATCTCTAATTCCCTTTGTAGAGACAGAGTATGGCCTTTTACTGCGTTCTTTGATAGCAGATATATACATAGGTGATTCTTCCCTCTGAAAGTGAAGAAAAAACCTCGCTATGTGGTTCACAGAGGTATCGGAAGAGGACAGTTCCTCATTCCATCTAGCACGATCTGCAGCAATTCTATGTCTTAGCCATGACTATTGTCATTTACCTTGAAAAAACCTCTCATTCATGTCCACTTCTGGTCAGTCTGCACGCGGACAGACTCAGAGTGGAGAGGTTTTATAGGTCTATTTATAATAGATTCTGATAGAATATCCAGATACTCTTGGAAAAGCCTTACGAAACATGCTGTGAGAAGAACGTGACTTCTGTGAATCCAACCTCTCTAAGGCCAAAATGAGGCATACATCCTCTCTTCCTTTGACGCCCAGTTATTTCTTAATTACTGTTAAGAATTTATAACTAGGGAAAAAAAAAGGCTAAAGTTTATTCCCCTTCTTTAAATTTAAAGATGTCTTATATTGCTACCTCTCTTGGTTCGAGGAAAAAGAAGCAGTCTAAAGGAAGCCTGTTCGTCTTCTACCTTACAAAGAGATCTATGAAGAAGACTTTCCGCAGGTTCTCACGACTCTTTTCAATAAGTGTTAGACATACGTTAACAGTTATTATCTTCGATCGAGAAGGTTCTCACGGACATGCAAATCTTGCATCGAACCTCTTAAGGATCGTTACGTTCCGTGTCTGTTCCCAATAGGTTCTCTTTTGTTAACGCGAACAGGGGCGAAAAAAAGAGATTCTCGATGCTCTTTTGCGATATGAGAGAGTCGTGGAATTGGCCTAAGTGATTAAAATAAATCATTTCATCATTCCTTGTAAGCGACCCCTTTTCGATTAAATGGGTAACGAAATCAGGAACGAATCTTGCCGTTACCGAGCCTGCTGTCCGAGAGGCTACTGGACTCTTAGGTTAATAACTCGCTAAAACGAGAAAATATCTTGGATGGTGCTTCTGGCGCGGCAGGCGCTTCTGGCGCAATTTGCGCCAGGCTGGCGCTTCCTTCTAGTTCTTTTTAGGTTATGTGCCATAACATCTATGCCTTTATGGTACCCGACATCCTTCACATGTTAATTCCGTTCTTAGTGGGAAAAAACTTTTATATACGTAGTATAGTCCATTCAGGGAAACAAACTTCTGCCACTAAGAGAATGTTTCCCATCCGACTCGCCCAACTTCTCTTGAGCAATACCGAATTTAAAAAGGTTGTGTACGTTTCTCGAAAGGATGAGAGAATTATATATATCGCGCGCTGCCGTATTAGAATCCTTTATAATACTGTCACATTGTGGTAAACAGCATTAATCTAGGAAACCTTTGTAAGGATACTAGGAATTTGTAGTTAACCTCGGTATGTGCATAAGACTTGACCATACGTAGTCTTAAAGTGAATTCTCTACTACATTCATCTTCTCACTAATCATGTACTCTAATAAGCCATGCTTTCGTAAGCATGAGAGCATTATACAATATAGAGTTCCGCTGCGTTAGAATCTTTTAAAAATGTTACCTACGGTAAACAGCATTGAAATGTTGCAATATCTTTCTTATTGAAAGCTTCTTAGCAAAAGGCAAACAATATTTTATTTATGTTTGCTTAACTATCCCCTCAATCAGAAGCTAAAACCACGATTGTAGGGGAGAGACACGGTTATTCATTCCATCCCGCAGGAGAGAGACATGTTACCGACCACTCATGACCGACACCTACATGATACTGCGTTGGTGTCTAAGCGATAGCAGTCTCGTTAGCCGACTGGCCTTACTCTTCCAGAGTTGCCAGCTACTCCATTTAATAAAGGAATCTTATAAAATTATTATCGAACTTCAGGAAGTTCTTATAATGCGAAACAAGACTTCGATAAATCTAGAAGCTAAGTAGGTGTTGTCTTAACAATCCCTTTAAGCGTAGTCCTTCCTAGGAAATTCCTGGAAGGATACTGGTAACTGAGTTGCTCAGCAAAGAAGTAACTACGGTATGTGCTTATGATTTGCCGTATCGTATTCTCACACAGCAGATACTCTACTACCTTCTTTCCCTGCCGAGGCAGATAGAGAAAGGATATTCTGGTGCCTGGATCCTTGCACCTAGCGCCTGGAATGTTCCGCACGCTAGAAAGGAGACTCGCTCCTGGAAACGTTCCGCTTGCGTGGAAGGTCCCGTGCGCCCTGACAGTTCGAGCGCCTACTAGACCCCTTTTAGAAAGAGCCTCTTGCCCGGAAACGTTCAATGGAAGGATCGTTCTGATTGCCACTCTACTGTAATGGCTCCTGCTCTAGCCGTCTGTTTTTCTGGCGCAATTTGCGCCAGGCTGGCGCTTCGTCTCTTTGAAGGCGCCTTGCGCCAAGAAAAATTTTCTAGAACGCGGCTCGCGTGGTTGTAGGAACGCGGCTCGCGCTAGTCTGGTTTAGCTGGAACGCGCCTCGCTGCTGGCTATAGGAACGTAGCTCACGCTAGCTTGCTGGAACGCGGCTTCCTGGCAGCGGCTGGCCTCAGTGTTCTCTTAGTTTTCAGAGAACGCGCTAGATCATCGCTCCAAAACATACATTCTTCGTCTTTTCGGATGTAAGATGAAGAGACGCACTTTTTTAAGGATGCCTTATCAATGGCTATCCTTGGCAGTCTGGGACGTTCTACAGAACCTGACCGAGGGGACGCCTGACCGGTGGGGGTTCTCCCTAACCTTCCTGCGGCTGTCGACTTTCCTCCTCCACTGGGTCTGGGAGTTTGGAAGAGTCTAGGCCTGGAAGCGCTACGGAGCCGATCAGACGCACCCTCCACTGCACTGGAACACTATATTCACTTCTTACCTGTTTTTTAGAACGCTCGCCTTTTGAGCTCCATCCATTTATCTTCAAATTTGCACATATGAATTTGTAGATTCTGTGGAGTAAGAAGGTGATGAGGATGCAACAACTACTAGAATTGTCAATACTCTAACTGCTCGTTAGTACGAGAGCTCTTAAAGCTTCTAAAGGAAGCGTATCTAGTTATATGCTTTCTGACTTCCTAAAGTAGGAAGTTAGATCTTATATTTCCTTCATCAAGTTCTAACACTTATACACGTATTTGTGAGAAAAAAAAAATCAATATTTCCCTTATTGCAAAATATAAGTGTCTACCGAAAAATTCGGTAGTTTCACGTAATATATTTTTCGAAATTTCGAAGCCAAATTCATTAAAAAATTAATAAAAGCGTATGCCAAACCAAAGACCCAGTACTTCCCTGCAAAAGACAGCCCAGAAGGTCGATGGCGATGAAAAAACGAAAATCAAGTCAGGAGGTAGCAACAACGTATGTTGACACTACCGCGACAGAGAAAATCTGGTTCTAGAACGGTAATCGTTCCTATTCCTGCCACCCAGCGGCAGGGGCGGTAGATCACCTGACCTACCTGCAGCGTGTGCCGCGAAATTCGAATTTCTGTCGGGGACGACGGAGTCTATAGCTAAGTATATATCTGCTGGGTAAGTTCCATGTACAAAAATGCTGTTATATCTTCTTTATACCACTATTGTTCTGTGTTTCTAACACTGAACATGTAAATTGAACAAAAGAACTGAGATTTGATTATGAGTAAAGGTGACTTTAGTAAACCCAAAAAAAAAAAATAATAACAAAAAAAAAAACACTTAAAACTTGTTTTTGATAACATGGTATGATAAGGATGATTAAGTTTCTAATCATCTAAATGAATTAGTATAAAAATGCCCAATTTCTAGCCCAAACTCATTGATGAAAATAAATGATACAATCCAGTGAAAAAATAAATACTGTTATTGGCCCCTCAAGTGATGGCATATTGTCAAATAAGTAGGCCTTGTCTTAGAACAGTTTCCTTCTTCTGGAAAGCGCTTGAGATGGATAATTAGCATTTTATGACCGGATTAAGGAACCCCAAATCGACTGTAACTCTGGTTACTTTTTGTATAGCAAAGCCCATTCAGTCCCTACACTATTATTTTCTACCTACTCTCCTATGCAATTCTCCCATTTTATTTGACAATGTAATAGTACCTTGTTTATAGACAGCTTAGATTACTTACCCTGTAACTCAAAAGAATTAGATCCAGCTTTCCCTCTCCAGTTTCTTTACATTACCCCTTTAGGTTTTGGCTAAACTAGACACTTGAATTATTTGTCCTGTTAGACTTTAATGAAAGCATACGTAGTACATATATATATAAAGTCTTTATCATGCTATAAACAATTTAGAAGATTAAGAGAAATTACAAGAAAACTTACCAGTTGCTGTAGTAAATAACTTGAAACTATCTGTATGTTCATGGCCATATATCTGTGCCATTATCACCTCTTCAAATTCATTTAGAAGGTCCAGGTAAATGTCATTGTAGTATACAGAGAAGAATGGGACAGCAGCAAATCTTTCAAAGTATCCAGGAGGAGCATGAGCAGCAATTATTACCTGGTGATGAGAAATTTAGAAGTACCATTACAGTAATAAAAAATACAGTATTTATTTCTACAGTAGTTTATTAATTTCTAAAAGAAACATTCACTGAAATAAATAAGCAATGGGTCTTATGCTGGAACATAGGAGAATGTTAGTTTGCGAAAGATACTGAGTGCTAAGACAAAAGTTTGAGATATGAAGTGAGTGACTTTAAATCATTATGATGGAAGACAGAATCTACAGGAGAAAATCAATCTTAATTCTAACACATTTTTTGCTGGATTTAGTATTTGGCCTCACTGGTTATTCAGGAATGCTTAAGGTGATGATCTGCACTTGATACAAATAATGCAGGTCTAGATGAGGAATTTCAAAACAGAATGAACACAATATTCACATGAAGTTAAAAATAATAATGAAAAATCTCTCTTACCTTCCTGCCTTCCTCCCCAGCAATCTGAAGTTTTTCTCTTATCCAAGCAAATTGTCCACACGGATCACTAACATTCTGAAGTAAATCATTCGGACCATAATAAAGGTTTGTATTCAAAACCAAAACCTGCAATGAAAACAAAAAGTCAAAGTTTTTTATTTTCCCAATTAGCAATATAATTCCTATATATATCTACAACTACAGGTAGTTACATTACACATACATGTACTGCTAACTACACATGCATTTAAACGTAACAATTTTACAATAAAGGTGACAATACCTTATTAATCACCAACATCAAAAATTCCTGTACACAGACTAAACAATATTTCTGGTAGTGCAGTCGAAGAGCAGTGGGCGGTCACACAAAGGTAGAAGGTTCAAAGCTCACCTGGAGCAAATAAAAACTTTTAATGCCAAATTACAATGAAATAGATATTTATTGGGAGAGTATACATATATTCTTTTTACCTGTTGTGCTTGTTTATCATTCCATATTTGTGTAATATGAAGCATTTCTCATATACGTATCTGTGTACATTACCATACTAAGTACTGTGTTCAAATCCCAAAACTGGCTAACATGAGTCTGGATGCTGAATTTAAAAGGAAATACGGATTTGCTTCTGTGCGATTATGTTTGATGTGCTTTTTTTCAATATTCTTGACAGTGTTTACAGTATATTACTGTAAGGTTACCAAACTGAAGTTAGCATGATAATTTCTGTAAACACAAACACAATATGGATACTAACTATAGCTCAGTGATTATAAAAAAAGTTACCAGATCAAACACATCGAAGCAGTAAAATATCGGGAACTCAACCAATTTTTTTTATGAATTCCTACAGCCAACTGCTAGTACCCATTTTATTCTGCATTTTACCACATGTTCTCCAATTGAAGGCCTTTGCAAAAGTGAGGTAACATCTGCTTTTATAACTCGATCATAAAGGTCTCACATATATATTCCACAATTGTACAACATAATTTAAAAGGCGCTGCTAGTAAATGAAAACCCACGCTAACCTCCATCTAATTTCATTCCATCAGTAGTGATTTTTCTGTTTCATCATGATGTCAAAGGTTTTCACAATAAGGCTATAGGACCTACTGGCCTTTGGTTCTTTAATTCAAGTCATGGCCACTTTTGATGCTTTGGTGATTACAATTAAGTTAAAATGATATTAAAATATTCTTCAAGTAGGAAAATGAAGTTTTTATGATAAAACAAAGTTTAATGTATACTTACCTGGCAGGTATATATATAGCTATATTCTCTGTTCCACCTGGCAGAAATTTTCAAAACTCGTGGCAAACGCTAGTAACCTCTTGGTAGTTCAGGCAACCACCACCCCGTTACCGTGGCGCTAGCGCTAGGAACCGTTCCCAATTGGGCCAGATTTTCTCTGAACCCTGTCTCCTGAGGGGAGGCGGGTGGGAATTAAATTATATATACCTGCCAGGTAAGTATACATTAAACTTTGTTTTATCATAAAAACTTCATTTTAATGTATGACACTTACCTGGCAGGTATATATATAGCTGATTGACACATTTGGAGGTGGGTCAAAGACAGCAACATTCTTAGAGTATAAAAATATTATTATTATTTTAAAACTCTAGGTTCCTTACCTGCTAAGGTAGCTGACTTCATAGGTCCTGCCTCTAAGCCTGCTTAACCTTAGTAGCTCTCAACAAGGAAGTGTCCTGTATGTTGAAGAAGCTAAGACTGGAAACTGACAAACTGGACGTGACCAATGTGTTGACAGATCCGTACAGCCCTCTTATGCCACGGCATTCAAGCTAGTAATAGATCATTTACCTGAACTACACACACACCATCACCGGATAATACTAACAAGACTGAGAAAGTACCGCACACTTTTCTCAGACGACCAATAAACACAAACACCATCACCTAATAAAATCAACTAGCTTAAAAGAAGGTTATGGGGTAGTAACTCCTTTGCCCAATACTGTACCCGAAGACACGTATGGACCTAGCGTCTGACAATTATCAAAGGTTGTCTGAACATCCCTAAGATAATGAGACGCAAATATTGAATTAGTTCTCCAATATGTGGATTCAATAATTTCCTTGAGGGCCTAAATTCTTTTTAAAGCTAATGAAGTCGCCACTTGCCCTGACTTCATGAGCCTTCACTTTCAAAATACCAAAGCTCTGTTCTTCACACAACATATGAGCCTCTTTAATTAACTCTCTCATGAAGAAGGCTAGCGCGTTCTTCGTCATGGGTCTAGTGGGGTCTTTAACTGAACACCACAGAGCATCAGACTTCCCTCTGATAACTCTTGTTCCTTATTTCCTATATAACATCGCAATGTTCTCACTGGGCAGAGAACTCTTTCTTGCTCTTGACCCACCAATTCAGCTAGACCCAAAACTTCAAAGGATCTTGGCCAAGGATTAGCTGGATTCTCATTCTTGGCCAAGAAACCTTCTTGGAATGAACACACTGCATTGCCATGTCTCCATCCCACCTTCTTCGATATGGCCTGAAGCTCACTAACTCTTTTAGCAGTTGCCAATCTGCTACTAAAAAGATAGTCTTCTTAGCAAGATCTCTCAGAGAGGATTCCTCTAACGGCTCGAATTTGCTAGAGGTTAAATACTTCAAGACCACATCAAGGTTCCAAGCAGGAGGCCTGCATTCTGATTGTTTCTTCGTACCAAACGACCTAATCAGATCTCTAAGGTCTAAGTTTATTCGAGATGTCTAGATCCCTGTGCCTAAGACAACTGAGGTTAGCATACTCTTACCTTTTATTGTTCGAAAACTGACAAGCGTAAATCCTTCCTCAAGTAATGAAGGAAATCTGCGATTTGGGTCACAGAGGTACTGGATGAAGACACTTTCTGTTTTCTTACACCACTTCCGGAAATTGTCCCACTTCGACTGATACACTGTGATAGTGGAGGTTCTTCTGGCTCTAGCCACTGCCACTGGCCACCTCTCTAGAAATATCCCCTCGCTCTGACCAGACGTTCGATAGTCTGAACGCAGTCAGACCCAGAGCGAGGGTATTCTTGTGAAACCTGTCGAAGTGGGGTTGTCTGAGTAAATCTACTCTTAGAGGAAGAGTCCTTGGCGTATCTACTGTCCATTCCAGTACCTCTGTGAACCAAAACTTTGGCCGGCCAAAACGGGGCTATTAAGGTCATCCTCGTTCCTTTGCTCTCCCTGAACTTCTTCATCACTTTCCCCAGCACCTTGAACGGAGGAAAAGCGTACAGATCTAAGTTTTGACCAATCCATCAGGAATGCATCGACCGCCACTGCTTCCTGGTCTGGAACCGGAGAGCAATATGTTTGGTAACCTTTTGTTCTGTCTGTCGCAAACAGATCCACTACCGGACGGCCCCACAACTTCCACAGGCTCTGGCAAACCTCCATGTGCAACGTCCACTCCGTCGAGAGAAGTTGCTCTCTTCTGCTCAACAGGTCCGCACCCACGTTCTTCTCTCCTTGTATAAACCTGGTGAGTTATCACGACCCTTTCCTCTTCCGCCCAAAGCAGAATTTCTTTTGCCAGATCGTAAGGGGAAAAGAATGAGTTTCCCCCTTGTTTCCGGATGTATGCCAGAGCCGTGGTGTTGTCCGAGTGACCTGCACTGTCTTGTTTCGAATCAACTCTCTGAAGTGCTTCAAAGCCAAGAAAATTGCCATCAGTTCCTTCCTGTTTATGTGCCACTTCGTTTCGACCTTGCTCCAAAGTCCCGACACCTCTTGAGGGCCTAATGTCGCTCCCCAAACCCGCGTCCGACGCGTCGGAAAACAAGACGAGGTCTGGGTTCTTCTGCTGAAGTGACATCCCTCTTGCTAACCTGCCTGGAGTTAGCCACCAACTTAATTCCTCCTTTACTTCGGCCCGGAATTAGAAACTGGAAGGAATCCGGTTGCAATTTTCTTGGCCATGAATCCTTCAGGAAAAACTGAAGAGGTCTCATGTGCAGTCTTCCTAAAGAAATGAACCTCTCTAGCGAAGAGAGTGTGCCCAGTAGACTCATCCACGCTCTTGTCAGAGCATCGGTCTTTCTTTAGAAAGTCCGCACCTTCCGAATGCATGGGCTTGCCTTTCGGGGGACGGGAAAAGCCCGAAAAGTCACTGCCGATATCTGAATCCCCAAATAAACTATCTGTTGTGGGGCTCCAATTGAGACTTTCCCATATTCACTACTAGACCTAGGTCTTTTGCCAAGTCCAATGTTTGACTCAAGTCCTCCAGACATTGACTTCTTGATTGGGATCTTATCAACCAGTCGTCCAGATAAAAAGACACTCTGATCCCTCTTAAATGTAACCATCTCGCCACATTGGACATCATCCTCGTGAACACTTGAGGGGCTGTGCAAAGGCCGAAGCATAGGGCCTTGAACTGAAAGACCCTGTCCTGAATCACAAACCTTAGATACTTCCTGCTTCCTGGATGAATCGGAATATGAAAGTATGCGTCTTGTAAGTCCAGAGTCGCCATCCAGTCCCTGGACGTACCGCTGCCAGTACTGAATCGTTCGTCTCCATAGTGAACTTGGTCTTTTCTACGAAAAGATTCAGTTGACTTACGTCCAGCACTGGCCTCCAACCTCCCGAGGACTTTGCAACCAGGAACAAACGGTTGTAAAATCCCGGAGATTCGTTGATCCAGAACAGGTTCTATGGCTCCTTTCCTCTAGCATGGAAGCTACTTGCTCCCACAGAGCCGCTTTCTTCTCTAAATCGTTGTAATTTGCCCCGCCCGAGGCTCTCGAAGATGTTGCGAGAGGAGGTCTTTTCAAAGAAAGGAATCTTGTACCCTTCCGAGCTACATTGACAGCCCAGGGATCTGCCTTCATATCCTGCCAAACTTCCCAAAAACCTTGAAGTCTGGCTCCCACTGTCGTCTGGAGGACTGAGTTCTCATTCTTAGAGGGGGTCTTGGCTCCTCTTTTAGCGGGTACTCTCTTACCCCTAAAGGCGGGTCGAGCGAATTTTTCTTCCTCGAAGGGCGTTTTGCGACGGCCTAGTATCCTTTGGAGTCTTCTTCACCAACTTGGTTGGTAAGAACTTTTTAACTGAAGAAGAAAGAAGATCTTGAGTGGCTTTCTGCGAAAGGAGAGAGCTATATCCCTAATCACCTCTGAAGAAACAGCTGTTTCAAAAGAGGAGAGAACAGTAACTCCGATTTCTGAGAGTTAGAAACTCCTTTTGAAGCGAACGAACACAAACAGCAATCTCTTTCTTAAGTACTCCTTGCTGTGATAACGAAGCCAGTTCATTCGTTCCGTCTCTCAGAGCCTTATCCATGCAGGACAAAATGCTCTTAGCTGTTTCTAAGTCCTGCGAATCCTCTTCTTCTAGGGAGTTCGCTAGCGCTCCCAAGGACCAATCCAAGAAATTGAAGACTTCGAAAGTCCTAAAAATCCCTTTAAACAGATGGTCAAATTCTGAAGACGTCCACCAGACCTTGGCAGACTGTAACGCCTGTCTGCGTGAGCTGTCTACTATACTGGAGAAGTCCCCCTGGGAGGAGGCAGGTACTCCCAGGCCTAGACTTTCTCCAGTAGCGTACCATACTCCTGATTTAGAAGCCAACTTAGCTGGAGGAAAAACAAAGAGTATTTTCCCGCTTCTTTCTTAACTCCTTCATCCAGTCATTCACCCGTTGGGGAAGGGCCTTCTTTGCCGAAATCGACATTGTCATTTTAAGGAAAGAGGACTTCTTTGGAGTCCTAGTCTTGGAAAACTGTGATAAGGGGGATAATGGAGCTGTCGGTTTAAATTCCCCCTCAAAAACAGCCATAAGCCGTGAAGTCAGAACCTTATAATCTGAAGAAGGTTCCGTATTCTTTTCTTCAATTACTTCCAATTCTTCTTCTGCTGAAGAAATGTCTTGTAAATCCTCGTCGTATTGACGCTTCGTTGAAGGAATAGAGTCCTGCCGCCTGCGTCCTGCGGCTACCGAGGCGTCGGCGTCCTGCCGCCTCTCGATGTCCTGCCGCCTGCGTCCTGCGGCTACCGAGGCGTCGGCGTCCTGCCGCCTCTCGATGTCCTGCCGCCTGCGTCCTGCGTCCATCGCTTCCTGCCGCCTGCGTCCTGCGTCCACCATTGTTCCCGCGTCCTGACGTTTGCGTCCTGCTTCTTCCGAAACTATTTTCCTCCTAGCGCCAGTGCGCCCTGCGTCCTCGGCGAACGCGTCCTTGTCTTCCCTTTTAGAAGACTTAATGGGAAGGAAATCGTCCTTACGCCTCGAAGATGCTTGTTCAGGAGCATCCCAAGACTTCACCAGCACTGCCAACTTGGACTGCATTTCCCGTAAGAAATGCTTCGTACCATCCTCCTGAATGGTAGACGACGAAGGGTGAGGATTACGAGTGGGACTGCGACCTAACGGAGAGCGATCTTGTACTCTACCCGACGGAGAAATACGAGGGGAGGATACATGAGAAGATGGAGGGGATTCTCCCATGGAAATACCATGCGAGAAAGACGGACGTATCACAGTGCGTCCTGCGTCCTCTCTAGTACGAAAAATCCTTTTCCTCTTGATCGGCACTGCGTCCCCGTCTTCCGAGGATGACAACACCTCAGGACTACTCCAAGCCTCACTATCTTGCACCTGCCTCTCGAGAGCAGTTGATGTCCTAAACGTCCTCTTGAGTGGGCGAGACACCACTGCATATCGACGTTCTCGCTCGGAAGTCGAACCTTCCGAGGACGCACACTTCCCAGTTACGCCTTTTCTGCGGCGAACTGTAACAGCCTGGGAACTTGCAACAGGACTGTTCGAAGGGACGCCTGACCGTGACAAAACCTCTCTCGCCTCCCTTCGACTGTCGACATGCCTTCTCCCTTGGGTCTGGGAGCTTGACAGAGGTCTAGGTCTAGGAGCACGAGAGAGACGATCAGACGCCCCTCCACTACACTTTCACTGACATCGAAAGCACTAACTCTATCTGTAAGTCGCTGTATCTGGTCGCCCATGGACGCAAGGGCAGCGAACACTTTCACAATATTTGTATCGTTCGTCTCCTCCGATACAGCAGCGGGCGCAGGAGATACCTGGGGAGAAGGAACTACCAATTCTACATTAGAAGGAGCTGGAGAGGAAATACATTCACTCCTTTTACTCGAAGAATTTGACTTCTCACTACGAGAAACAGATCTCCTTACACGATCTTTCTCAAGCCTCTCAACATATTTCATAAAGACCTTCCATTCCTTCTCTGACAAATTCTCACATTCAATGCATCTGTTCTCCCAAGTACACACATTCTCCCTACACTTCTTACAAACTGTATGAGGGTCGACCGAAGCTTTCGGCAATCTTACCTTACACCCCTCTTTTACACACACTCTAAACATACTTCCAGTATCAGACATCTTTAAAGAGGAATCCAAAGCGAATGCCAAGCTAACGTTTCCGAGTACAATACCAAAATCCAAGATCAGTCAGCAACGAGAATGAAAATTCTAGCAGGGAACCACCAACAATGTTGCCGGTTCGGCTGGCAGAGAAAATCTGGCCCAATTGGGAACGGTTCCTAGCACTAGCGCCACGGTAACGGGGTGGTGGTTGCCTGAACTACTAAGAGGTTACTAGCGTTTGCCGCGAGTTTTGAAAATTTCTGCCAGGTGGAACAGAGAATATAGCTATATATATACCTGCCAGGTAAGTGTCATACATTAAAACTTCTCCTATTTAGCATATATGACATGGTCCACCTAGTTAGTGAAATTTATAATCTGTATTAAAATAGCCACCCTCATTTGTTAAAACTAATTACATACTAGTATAGAGAACAAGCCAAAAACCCATCAGGATGGAAGAGATTAGGAGGACTGACAGCATCAAAGAACTAAAACCGTTTTACAACCACTAAGGTAATATGTAATTAAAGTGCAGTATGTATTACAAAGTAGCATTATCAAATATAAAAACACTGTAAAAGAAGGACACTGAGAGCAAACATTAAGAAATAAAACGAGTACTCACTGTCACATTGCTTGGTAGACTGTACTCATAGAAGCCTCCCTTCTCGAAATCATCTTGAGCATCCTCTGGTAAAACAAGAGACCATCCACCCTTTGTGAGATACTGGCCATAAAATTCTTCCCCAGCAATTGGAAAATCATCCTGTAATTAATAAACAGTGTAGCTTTGAGCCTTGCAACAATGCCAACAGCATAGTTTGCAATATGTCTTAAAAGACACAGTATGCAGTGCCCTCTAGAGAGAGGTTATGATGAAAGATGAAGGGTTTGGTAATGGATCTGTAATTGTATTTGAAAAGTATATCTGCACTGATACCATTTATAAACATGATTGATTATGGCTGTAGTAAATACCAAACATATTAAGAGTAAAAAAAATTTTCTATTTACAACTCAATGTCTCCCGTAGCATGAATAACAGTGATCAGTGTATGGGACTCGATATCACAGATGTGTTAAGCCTGTAAGTAACAGTTTCATCACTTTTAAAAGTTACAACTTACACAAAAAAAGTGTGCTAAGATTTTCATGAAATTATGTTTTAGGTTGACAAGAATCAGGCACGAGTGACAAACATTTCTCATTTAGACAGCTTGGTAACCCTGTAGTACAAGTCAGACCTGATCAAATGGCAGCAAGCTGAAGATCACAAAATTAATTTTTTTTATTGTAAGTTACAACCATACATTAATGTTGCAAACAAAAAACATTTTCAAGATTAAACTTCAATACTTGCCTCAACACTTGTCCCTTGCACCTACAAAAACTGGTGCTGGACTTTGTAAACATTATGAGACACTTATTTAAATATGTTTCATCAAATACTATTACTGAATAGGTCAAGGTGTAGTTTCATTTGAAAGTGACCTTCTGAATAGTGTTGTACAGTTACAAGAACTGCTGTACCTGCATTTATCAACGAAGGGGATATATTCTTGAATAAAATTCTATTCCCTGAAGAGCTTTTATAAATTGAGCATATACGTAATTTGTTCCTTTAAATGCCTTGTTAGTTTAAGACCTGGAAGACCTGATAAAAAATGGTTGACAAAAGAATTAAAAAGAAATTCCCATGTTGCAATACATTATTCCAAGACTGTCATACCTTTGGGAAAGCATCATGATTTCCAAGCACAGGTAAAATTGGTACATGTTCACTGAATGAAGTTCGTAGCTCTGTTGTGATGTTGTTTACAGTACGGAATATTGTGGAAAAATCAGGTTCTGGGTCATCAACATGTGGAACATTATCCCTGTAAAAAAAAAATCATTAATATAATATGTATAAGTGTATAAGCTAAGAAAGCACACAAATATTCAAATAATATCAGCCATAAAATTTCTTTCTGCCTTAAATGTAAAATCAATAAACTTTAGGTGACATGCCTGTGAATGCCTCACAGACCTGAAAGATGTGAAATTTTGATATATCCACAGCATTTACAAATAATTTAGTACTTCTTTAATACTTGTAGTATGTATTAGTGTGAGGATTTTCAGTAAATGTACCTAAAACACTGCACTCTAAGGCATAAAGTTGCGAGATAATAAACGCAAATGCAACTTGTCAGTAAAATTCCCTTCAGCCCAGTTGCACTGCTCTCTAATAAAAGATTCTGCTATTTATCAGATAATAATAATACTAACCTAATTTGCCTTGCTTCTGATCAGTTCCTTTTAGTTTATGAAAGAAAATTTTACTGTACGTATTTTCAAACTTTCATGAAATTCACATTTTATGGCAGATGTTTTATGTAATGCTTGAAATCCACTAACCTATTTTTCAAGGTGCTGTTTTCCCCAGTGTTAAAATTCAGTCACAGAATTTTGCAATCCCCTGGTTGGATTCTATAATACTACTGTATTGCCTGTGCTTTATTTACTCATGAAGTTTTCATAACCTCATTTTAAAGGCCCATAATATTATATGTATTATCAAGAATCTATTTTGTACTCTGCACAAAACTGAATTACAATAATAAATACTCATTCAGCTTTAGGAGATATGTAATCCCTTAGGTGTTACTTTGTTAAGTACAAACATAATAGTATTAACTTGTGAGCAACTGGCAGTCACCATATTTTCCTCTACTACATTGTTGAAAAAGTATATGAAGGTTTCATTATAGGAGTGTAGAATTTCATGTTTGCATTATTTTCTGTTTTTAAGAAGATCTTGTTTGTTCTAAATTACAGTCGACCCCCGCTATTTGCAGGTATTTTGATAGTTTCATCATAAAAAGTGCATTTAGTCCCAAAAATTATATGAAAATACAGCATTCTGTGAATATTTCTCAATGAAAAATACTGCAAATAAGCAAATTTTCTGCAAATAATGGATATATACAGTCAACAGAAAAATCCGCGAATAGGTGAGTCTGCAAATCATGAGTTCACGAATGGAGGTCGACTATAATGCAGAACAAACAAGATCCTAATTAAAAAAACAGGCAAAATAATGCAAACATCATTCAAATTCTAAACTGCTATAATGAAAGTTTCATATTGTGCATCAAATTCCACAGAGCAAGAATATTTGTTCTTTGCCTTTCTTGGCATTCCAAGAAATAACTTCACTGACGCTCAAAATTTGGAGCTTTATTTTATGCAAACAATATGGCTTTCAGATAATGTAAGTAAACAGTTACATCATTCCCTCCTTATGTGTACTGCAAGTACTCACCCTGTCCATAAAATGAAATCTGGAGTGCTTTCAATTTTTCGCATTGTTTGGATGGCATTTCTCACTAATGGCCAAGGAGAGTCACAGAGGTAATTTCCAAATTTTCCATTAATTTTTCCAGAAGAAGAGTACTCTTTGTGACACATTTTCCTCTCATCACCATCAGTGCTATATTGCTGATCCCAATGAATGTCGGTTATCTGCCAAAACACCCCTGCGAAAGATAGAGAGAGAAGAGAGGACAAAATTAGGAGGTCAGTTTGAATTCCTGTCATAAAAGTTTAGTTTTAGCCCTATATCTGATCAGATAACAACATTCATTACAAAAATTTTGTTTAATTCAGCTTATCCACTGAACCTAGATACAGTACAGTATAGAGTTTTCAGGTACTGAAGAGTTACATTAATCTGAAAAATGTGAAGTGTGAATATGTTATTGTTAGTATACAATAAGGTTTTGTACATACTTACCTGGCAGATATATACTTAGCTATACGTCTCTGACGTCACGACAGAATTCAAAACTCGCGGCACACGCGACAGGTAGGTCAGGTGATCTACCTTACCCGCCGCTGGGTGGGCGGCTGTAAGAACCAATCTCCCTTTCCAGCCAGAATTTTTTCCTTCACCTTGTCTCCTGAGGGGAGGCTGGGCGGGCCATCAATCGTATATATCTGCCAGGTAAGTATGTACAAAACCTTATTGTATACTAACAATAACATTTTTGTACATGAACTTTCCTGTCAGATATATACTTAGCTGATTGACACCCTTGGTGGAGGGAAAGAGACAGCAATATAAATATGGAAAAAAGGGGAAAAACAACACTAGTTGTAGGATGTAAATACAACCTTGGTTCTTACCTGTTTAGGCAGAAGACTTCGTAGTTACTGTCTATGAGTCTGCGTTGCCTTAAGAGCTTCAGCGAGGGCGTGACCTACAGCTGACAGACTCTTTGGGTCTATCAAAGGGATTTGGTTATCCGCTTACTTGATAGAATCCGAGCAGGATCTGTCAACGGGGATTCGCCCACTTATATGACAGAACCTAACCACTATCATTGCAAGGAGCTCAAACATAAACCGATCACCTAACCAATCTAATCATTGTTAGACTACGAAATGAAAAACATGCCTACCCGCATGTTCTTTCAAACAACCAAAAACTTACAACCTAACAAGGGGAAAAATATATACTACAAAGGATATGTCTCAGCTCCCTGCCCCAGCACCGAATCCGCCGATACGTACGGGCCTAACCCGAAGCACGTTTCATACGTAATTTTGACGTCTCTCAGATAGTGGTTTGCAAAGACTGAGTTGCAACGCCAGAATGTTGCCTTCATAATATTACTCAGGGATATGTTTTTGTTAAAAGTCAATGACGTGGCAATAGCTCTTACATCATGAGCTTTGACCTTAAGAACTTTGAATTGACTTTCATCACATATCGCATGCGCTTCTTTCACCAGGCTTCTGATAAAGAAAGAAAGCGCATTCTTCGAAAGAGTCCTCCTTGGATCTCTTACAGAGCACCAAAGGTTGACATCATTGCCCTTAAGTTTTTTCTTTCTCTGTAGATAGAACTTTAAACTTCGTACTGGGCAAAGCGACCTCTCTGCTTCCTCACCTACTAATGCAGACAAGCCTTGGACTGCAAAGCTCCTAGGCCAAGGATTTGAGGGGTTCTCGTTCTTAGCCAAGAACGAAGGAAGGAACGAACAGATAGCTGCATCTCCTCTGAATCCCACATTTCCTTCTAGTGCATGGAGTTCACTAACCCTCTTTGCGGAAGCCAATGCCATGAGAAAAATCGTCTTCTTCGTGAGGTCTCTAAACGAGGCAGACTGAGGCGGTTCGAACTTATTGGACCTCAGGTAACGTAGCACTACATCCAGATTCCAACTCGGAATCCCTGGAGAAACCTTCTTGGATGTTTCAAACGATCTTATTAGATCATGAAGGTCCTTATCCTTCTGAAATGTTTACAAGTTTCTGTGCCTAAACACTGCAGATAGCATGCTACGATAGCCTTTAATGGTTGATACCGCCAATCCACTTTCTTCCCTAAGGAAAAGTAAGAAGTCAGCTATTTGGGTCACAGAGGTACTGGAAGAGGAAAAGTGATGGTTCCTACACCATCGCCGAAAGACGTCCCACTTCGATTGGTAGACTCTAAGGGTAGAAGGCCTTCTTGCTGCTGCGATAGCCGTTGCAACTCTTGCAGAAAAGCCTCTCGTTCTGACCAAACTTTTGACAGTCTGAAGCCAGTCAGATCTAGAGCGGGGAGGTTTTTTGTGATACCTCTCGAAGTGGGGTTGTCTGAGCAGATCGATCCTCTGTGGTAATGTTTCTTTCTGGAAGATCCACTACCATTCCAGTACCTCTGTGAACCATACTGTGCGGCCAGAACGGGGCTACCAGCGTCATCCTTGCTGCCTCCGATTCTGCAAATTTCTTTAGAGGTCTCCCAGTATCTTGAAGGAGGCAAAAACATACATGTCTAGACCCTTCCAATCTAGTAGAAACGCGTCTATCGACACTGCCCTCGGGTCCGATATCGGAGAGCAGTAGTTGGCTATCCTCGCATTCTTGGCTGTGGCGAAGAGGTCTATAAGAGGCTTGCCCCAAAGCTTCCACAGGTCCTGGCAAACATCCTCGTGAAGAGTCCACTCTGCAGGCAGGACTTGATCTTTCCTGCTTAGGAGGTCTGCTCTGACGTTCTTTTCTCCCTGTACGAACCTGGTAAGAAGACAAATCCTCCTTTGCTCTGCCCAAAGCAGAAGTTCTTTTGCTGTCTCGTACAGGGAGAAAGAGTGAGTCCCCCCCTGCTTCCTGATGTAAGCCAGGGCCGTGGTGTTGTCCGAGTTGATCTGTACTGCTGAAGCTAGGACGTGGGGCTCGAAAGCTTTCAAAGCTAGCCAAACCCGCCATCAGCTCCTTCTTGTTGATGTGTCAGGTCACCTGTTCCTTCTTCCAGGTGCCTGACACTTCTCTTGAGCCGAGTGTTGCTCCCAACCTGTTTCCGAGGCGTCGGAATACAACACTTGGTTGGGGTTCGGAATGTGAAGGGACATCCCTTCTGCAAACCTGAGAGGGTTGGCCCACCAAGAGAGGTCCTTCTTGATCTCCCTTGAGATCTCGAAGGAGAACTCTAGGTTTTGCGACCGACACCTCCAGTTTCGATGTAGAAAGAACTGGAGAGGTCTGAGGTGCAACCTTCCTAGAGAAAGGAATTGCTCCAACGAGGAGAGTGTCCCCAACAAACTCATCCACTCCCTCGCTGTGCATACTTCTTTCTCTAGGAAGGCTTTGACTTTCTCTGACCCTCGGGCTATCCTTTCTGGAGACGGAAAAGCCCGAAAATCCAGAGAAGCCATCCGAATCCCCAGATAGATACGATCTTGACTGGGGATCAACTGAGACTTTTGAAAGTTCACCAAAAGTCCCAGAGAACTTGCCATGAAAAGGGTCTTTTGTAGGTCCTCCAAACATCTTTTCTGCGACTTGGCTCTGATTAGCCAGTCGTCCAAGTAAAGGGACACTCTGACTCCCTCCAAATGTAGCCATCTTGCTACATTTTTTCATTAGGCCTTGTGAAGACCTGAGGGGCTGTTGAAAGGCCGAAGCCAACAAAGCCCTGAACTGGAATATCCTTCCTCCCATCATGAACCTGAGGTATTTCTTGAAGAAGGATGGATAGGCACAGGAAGTAAGCGTCCTGAAGATCTAGGGACACCATCCAGTCCCCTGGCCGAAGGGCCGCCAACACTGAGGATGTCGTCTCCATGGCGAACTTCCTCTTTTCTACAAAGAAATTCAGGGCACTTACATCCAGAACCGGTCTCCATCCTCCTGAGGCTTTTGGAACTAGAAAGAGGCGGTTGTAAAAGCCCGCTGAGCAAGGGTCGCTCACTAGCTCTATAGCCTCTTTCTCGAACATTTGTTCCACTGCTTGTGTTAAAGCAAGGCTCATGATGGGATCCCTGTACCTGGCCACCAACTCCCTCGGAGTCGTTGTCAACGGTGGTCTTTCCGTAAAGGAATCAGATATCCTTTCCGGATAATCGAGAGGGACCAGTTGTCCGCGCCTCTCTTGCACAGGCTTCCGAGAATCTTAGAAAGCCTGGGCACCTACTGTTGTTTGGAGGACTACTTCCCTACTTCTTCTTAGCTCTGGCAGAGCGTGAGAAGGATCTACCTCTCTTGAAAGGTCTATTACCTCTCGAGGTAGAGGCTCTAGAAGGAGGGCCCCTCGAAAGGGCTCCTGTCTAGCTGGAGTCTCCTTCTTCGTCTTCGTCTGGAAGGAGGTCCTAGGCTTCCGTGCCGACTGCGCGAGCATGTCCTGAGTCGCCTTCGCAGAGATAGATCCTGAGATGTCCTGTATTATCTTCTTCGAAATACAGAGGCGAGAGCTGCGAATACAGAAGAGAGGCTCTTGGGCATGCGAAACAGACTTAGTCAGAAAAGAGCAGAAGACTGATCTCTTCTTAAGGATCCCTGCTCCAAACAGTGAGGCTATTTTGCTCGATCCATCTCTAACTGCTTTATCAATGCACGTTAGGACACTGTTGAGATCTTCTGGCGAAATAGCATCCGGGTTCTGAGTCTTCTTAGCCAAGACCCCCAAAGACCAGTCAAGGAAGTTGAAGACTTCAGACTCTAAACATTTTCCGTTCAGCAGCCGGGGTTGGTCAAGCTTAGTTTCATAGCCCAGGTAGTCTTAGCAGAACAAAAGAGGCCGAGCGTCGTGCTGCATCTACCAGAGAAGAGAAGTCCGCATCCGCCGATGAAGGAAGACCCAGGCCTAGGGGTTCTCCAGACTCGTCCACCACCCCAGTCTGCCCGTAAGCTTGGAAGGAGGGAAAGAAAACACGTCTTCCCTTTCTCTTCCTTAGAAAGCAGCCAATCACCAAACCTCTCAAAGCCTTCTTCATTGAGATGGTTGGCTTCATCCTCACACAAGAGGAAACTTTCGTCTTCTTCGAAGTCGAGAATAAAGAGAGAGGAGACGGAGGAGCGACAGGAGTAAGGGAGTCTCCAAACTCTTGAAGAAGGAGATCTGTAAGGATCTTATAGGACGAAACTGACGAGTCCTTCACCAAATCCTCTTCTGAAGGTTCAACTTCATCCACTGAAGAACCCTCCGCTTCTTTACGAGGGCAGTTAGCCTTCTCTAAAGAATGCGTCTGTCTATAGAGTGTCTAGCAGCAGACTGGCGCCTATCAGGGGAAGCCAAAGTTTCTGGAGAGCTCCTCTCGAATGAGTCCTTCCTACTCTGATGAGTGCGTGCTCTTTGATCCTTAATCCTACTCCTAGAATCCCGGCTTCCAAAGGGGAGCGCCTGCTAGGAGAGGAGAGCCTACTATGCTCAAGGCGCTTCACAGGATCCATGCGCCTGTTCAAAGGAGAGCGGCTGCAGGCGAGCTGCGCCTACCATGAGGCGAACGCCTACTAGGCTCTTGGCGCCTACTTACAGGAGAGCGAAGCCCTGGAGAAGGTCGCCTACTAGGTGACCGGCGTCGTACCATGCTCCACAAACTTCGATCCAGACTTGTGTGTCTCTTCAAAAGGTAGTCTCCCAGAAGAGACATATCTTTCAGGCTCTACACGCCTGTCCTGAACAGAGCGGCTAAAAGGAGAGCCGCGCCTATCAGGAGAAAGCGCCTATCCTCCGCACGCGCTTGGGAGCGGGAGAGCGTCTACTTGGGGAGTAGCGCCTACTAGGCTCAAGGCGCCTAACAAAAGGCGAGATCCTGTCTCTTGACGAATCCATCAAAGAGTAGGCTCTCTTATCCGGAGAATGAAGGATCTTCGGAAATGAGCGAGAAGACGAGGCTGTACGCCTGTCTTTAGACGAGCGCCTACTAGGCGCTAGATCCCTTCCTACTGGAGAGATGTAGTCACCAGGAGAAAGCTTCTTGGGCGATTGACGCCTGGAAGACGACAAGCGTCTGCCGAGGAAGAGCGCCTCCTTCCATCCGCTGATACAGGAGAGAGAACCGACTCTGACTGAGACGGTAACACAGGCGAAGGAATCCTAGACTTCTTGACAGGGAGAGAGACGTCTTTCCGACGTGTTCCTCCTGCCAAGGAGCCCGCCAGCGCCGAAATCTGCGCTTGCAGTCCAGCAAGAATTCGAGCTGGAGATCTTGCAAAATCCTCCACCGGAGAAGAGGCTCGAAGCCTACTATGAGGCGAGAACTCCTGCTCCATCCTGGGTTTCTTGATCTCTACTTCCGGCTCTTCTGGAAAAACTTCCGGGCTGGAAGGAAAGGCGCCAGGAGCCTTCCAGGCTCTCTTCAGCGGTCGCGAAGAATCCGAGGCGCTCCATCCTCTTCTAGGCGAAGGTGAGGAAGAAGAAGAGAAGCATTGGCGCAATACCTCCTTCTACGCGCGAACAAGGGCAGCCTGGGTACGAACATCAGGATCTACCGAGGGGACGCCTGATCGGGGGTTCAGTTCTCCCTAACCTTCCTGCGGCTGTTGACTTTCCTCCTCCACTGGGACTGGGAGTCTGGAAGAGGTCTAGGCCTGGAAGCATTAAGGAGCCGATCAGACGCACCCTCCACTGCACTGGGGTCACTGCACAATTCACCTTCACTACTCTTACCTTGCAACGAACGAATCTTCTTTTCCATGCTAAGGATCGTGGCTCTCATGGTTGCCACTTCCGTAGTCGTATCCTTAGGTTCGATGCAGGGCGCAGGAGCTGAAACTGGAGAAGGTTCTAATGCTACAACAGGATTTTCTTCTACCTCGCTAATACGAGACTTACTAGAACTCCTAGACGAAGCCTTTCTCACCCTGTCTTTCTCTAGCTTCCTCAAGTAGGAAAGAAAGAGCCTTCATTTCACCCTCATCCAACTTCACACAATCATTACATGGGTTAACAAAAGAACATTCTTTCCCTCTACATTTAAAGCAAACTGTGTGAGGATCTACCGTAGCTTTCGGTAGTCTCACCTTGCATTCATCCATGGAGCACACCCTAAACATAGAAGATTTCTTAACCTCTAACTCAGACATCTCGAAATCAAAGAAAAATCCAAATCAATATCCAAAAACAATCCACAAATGCGTATGCCAAGCCAACAAGATCAGGTACTTCACCGAAAGTCAGTCCAAATAAATCCACGGCAACGAGAATCGAATAAAGCTGTCAGGAGGTAACAACCACAGGTGTAGTCGTCACCGGCGACAGAAAAATTCTGGCTGGAAAGGGAGATTGGTTCTTACAGCCGCCACCCAGCGGCGGGTAAGGTAGATCACCTGACCTACCTGTCGCGTGTGCCGCGAGTTTTGAATTCTGTCGTGACGTCAGAGACGTATAGCTAAGTATATATCTGACAGGAAAGTTCATGTACAAAATCATTATAGTATGTACTGTGATGAGTTTCCAAGTTGTGGTTTGTCACAGGATTGTATTAAGCTTTAACTAGGAATAAAGTACCATGAAGAAACTAATTCAAAACATAGATATTTTCATAAGTACGTACTACCGAATTCAGGATACGATAAGTTTTCACAGAATGAAAAACACAAGAAATTAACAGTTATGGGTGTATCTTCCATGTATGGAACCAATAGCTAATAACTGACATTAATTCTGGATGTGGAGAATGACTAAAAGCATTTCTACTGAAGATTAATTGTACATAATTCATTGGTATGGTTTTCAAGCACCTACATAATCTGTAGCTTCTAATGTGACTGGTAACATTTTCAATTTGCTTGTAAGATTACTTAATATGACTGTCAGAGAGGGTAGAAAATTCAATACGTCCAGTAAGTACTAATCTATAACAAGACAGCACAAAAGTAAAGCACATATCTGTACGTTTTCAACCAAAGCATAAAAAAGCTTAAATTTTTAATCATATTACCGGTAGACATCACAAATGTACTTTCTGTGTTGATCATAACACAAGATAACTCTGGTTGCCTTAACCATTGTAAAACACAACAAACAACCTGATATGAATCTGAAGATAAATATGAGTGAAATAAACCACGAAAATAGGAAATTTCATATTCACTATTGTATGAAAAAATAAAATAAGGTAGCTTATGCTTCACTAAAATCATTCTCAGCTACCAAATACCCTTACCTTTATACTGACTGTGGCTTATTTCCGAAATGTTTTTATCTCCTTGAATGGGCGATGATGAAGGATATGGAGCAGCCACTATCAAATCAATTACTGTCACCAATAAGAATATCATGGTTAAATGGGTTCCTATCAGTATGTGCTAACTTGAACTGCTTCAGCCTCCTGTCTTATAGTCTTTCTCCAAATCTTTCACTTTTAGCACCTCTTAATGAATTCCTGTCGCTCCTCTGAAAAAAAATGAATTATCAGTAATCCTATCTTATTTCATTTTTCATGTGTCAACATACAAAAAGTATGTTGACACTTATGTGTGTGTGTGTGGTTGTGGAGAAATTAGCACAGTTGTAAAAGGTCTGCTCATTGATAGTATGTACTGTACTGTACAGTACATATATTATAGGCACAGGATATTGGTACGGCAGCCGTATCCCTGATTGCGATAGATATTGGTAAGGCAGTGAATTGCGCATGCGTCAATTTCAGACTTCCTGCCGTACAAATAACAGTGTAGAGGGGGTATGTCAGATTCTGTCATGGTGCCGTATTGCGCTATTGACTTGCTGTAGGTACGGCAGTTTGCTAATCATGCAGCAGTTGCCGTACACTGTTGCTAAGAGCTATACAGTGGACCCCCCGTATTCGCGTTCTCCGGATTCGTGGACTCACACATTCGCGGATTTCTCTCAGGAACATTTCCCTGCATTATTCGCGGAAAATTTGTGCATTCGCGGTATTTTTCTATGAGAAATATCCACAAATTCCTGGTTTTTGTTATCAATTTCATCATAAAATGACAATTTGTCCAAAATTGCATTTTTCCTAACTATACAAACCTGAGGTCCCTTTACAATAGGAAGGTACTAGCGGCAGCTGGATAGGTCGTAAGCTTCGAACAAGGGTTCAGTAGTTAACTGCTTGTCCGACAGACGCGCGCGCGCGACTGGGGAGGTAAACAAATCACTTTTGCTTTTGGCCCAAGCAAAAACTGCAGAGTGAGGGGTGGCATGAGGTGGGGCTATGTGTAAAAGGACCTCGGTTTGTATAGTTAGGAAAAATGCAATTTTGGACAAATTGTCATTTGTTCCGACACGGCATACAAACCTTCGGTCCTTTTACAATAGAAGAACTCACTTCTTGGTGGGTGGAATCTGAGTCTTTTGTGAACAGACTGTGTTCGCCAACCTTGGAAGCCTCCCTGGTCGTAAGAGCGAGGGAGGGATCCAAGCCTCTGTCCGATTGATCGGGTGTGCACCGCAGGATCAATGGTCAGACCTCTGGACCGAGTACTAAGAGAGAGGCATGCGTATCTCTTCGTACCAGCAATGTAAGAACTTGTTCCTGTACAGGAGCAAATATAAAGTCATGGGTTTGACTCGTTGTAAGGCATCCACTTCACCCCCCTTGTAGAAGGAAACGGGTGGATGGATATTCGATCCTATCCCCTTAGTGAAAGGATAGGGATGGGGTCTCTGTCATATAGCTCACCTGCATCTCGTCCTCATCCAGCGTAGTGACGACCATGGACCCTCTGCCCACAGGTAGAGGGGAAGGAAAAGATGGGAAGAGAGAGCCAGTCACTCACTCACTCACACATCCATCCACACAGTCACACCAGGACTCGATGCTGTTCAGGCCTGCGAGGGTCTGGGTTAGCTACACAACTTGTTGAGCAGCCACCACGGGTCCCAAGGAAAATGTATCCAGGGACCTGTGGGCAATATCCCGAAGGTAGAAGGACGTAAAGGTAGTCTGGTTAGACCAGACCCCTGCCTTCAGGACCTGCGCCACGGAGAAGTTCTTACGGAACGCCAACGACGGGGCAATACTTCTGACTTCGTGAGCTCTCGGACGGGACGTACGGATGTCGTCACTACCATCAGCCTCATACGCCCTCCTGATGACCTCACGCAGCCAGAAAGAAAGAGTGTTCTTGGATACTTCTTTCTTGGTGACCCCGGTGCTAACGAAGAGGCGTCGACACTCAGGCCTGAGGTGTCGAGTTCTCTTCAGATAGCGCCGTAGCGCCCTCACAGGACAAAGCAGCATCTCATCCGCATCATTATCGGTGAAGTCCAATAGGGAGGGAATCGTGAATGACTCGAACCTGTCGTCAGGGATCGACGGGTTCTGAGTCTTCGCAACGAAGTTCGGGACGAAATCGAGCGTCACAGATCCCCATCCCCTGGAGTGTCGTACATCATAGGAAAGACCATGAAGTTCCCCTACTCTCTTCGCCGATGCCAGGGCCAGCAAGAAGAGGGTCTTGAGGGTCAGATCCCTGTCTGACGACTCTCGGAGTGGCTCGAACGGCGTTCGAGTCAGACTCCTAAGGACGAGAGTCACATCCCACGCAGGGGGCCTGAGTTCCCTGGGTGGGCAAGACCTTTCGAAGCTCCTCATAAGCAAGGAGATCTCGAACGAGTTCGAGATGTCCAATCCCCTCAGTTTCAGGACGAGCGCCAAGGCGGCTCTGTATCCTTTGACTGTGGGGACTGAGAGGAGCTCTCTCGGCGAAGAAACACGAGGAAATCCGCTACCTGCTGAAGAGTGGCTCTGAGAGGAGATAGACCCCGTCTACGACACCAACCACAGAAGACGGCCCACTTCCCCTGGTACACAGCTGCAGAGGACTGACGGACGTTTCCAGCCATCTCTGTTGCTGCGCTACGAGAAAAGCCTCTCGTTCGCAAGAGATGGTGGATAACAGCCAGCCGTGAAGACGTAGAGACTGGACTGCTCGGTGGTACCGCTCGACGTGTGGCTGGGCGAGAAGGTTGTGCCAAGGGGGAATCTCTCTCGGTTCTCCTGCGAGAAGAGCCAGCAGGTCCGGATACCAAATGGCCTGTGGCCATTTGGAGCCACCAGGATCATCCTGAGATTCGGGTGACCAGTGCTCGACTGATCACCTTGCGAATCAGGCTGAACGGGGGAAAGGCATAGGCGAAGAGGTTGTCCCACGGGTGTTGAAGAGCGTCCTCTGCAGCTGCCCATGGTCCGGCACGGCCGAGAAGAACACCTGGAGCTTCCTGTTGTGCCGGGTGGCGAACAGATCCACGACTGGTCGCCCCACAGGTCGAAGAGCCTTTCCGCCACGTCCTGGTGTAGAGACCATTCGGTCCCTATCACCTGATCCCGACGGCTGAGCGTGTTGCTACTACATTCCTCTTCCCTGGAATGTAGCGTGCCGACAGCTCTATTGAGTGTGCCTCGGCCCACTCGTGCACCTGCCGAGTCAACTGGTACAACGGGAGAGACACTAGTCCCCCCTGTTTGTTGACGTAGGCCACCACCGTGGTGTTGTCGCACATCAACACCACTGAGTGTTCCCATCAAGCGGCTCCTGGCGAATCCTTGGAGAGCGAGGAAACGCTGGCCTTTGGAGTTTCGTTCCAGTACATTGATGTGAAGGTGCTTGTCGTTCTCGTCCCACACTCCTGAAGTCAGCAACTCCTCCAGGTGTGCGCCCCATCCCTCGGTCGATGCGTCTGAGAACAGCTGCATGTCCGGGGGGGGGAGTGCGCAGGGGCACTCCTCTTAAGAGGTTCCTGTCGTCCAGCCACCAGGCTAGGTCCTGCCTCACCTCCTGTGTCAGTGAACAGGCTGGAAAGCTTGGGGGATCCGTCGCCTGTGACCAACCCTCCACCCCTTTAGTCTCCACTGAAGAGACCGCAGGTGAAGACGCCCGTGAGGGACTAACTTCTCGAGTGACGACAGGTGTCCGATCACGACTTGCCATCTCTGAGCCGCCTGTTCCTGCCGAGACAGGAACTGGTTGGCTGCCTCCCTGAATCTGCTGATCCGCGAGTCTGCGGGAAAGACTCGCCCTGCTACCGTGTCGATCAGCATACCCAGGTACTTCATCCTCTGCTTGGGCTCGAGATCGGACTTTTCGAAGTTCACAACGATCCCCAGATCGCGACAGAACTCGAGCAGTCGATCCCTGTCCCGTAGCAACTGCGAGCGGGAGCTCGCCAGGACTAACCAATCGTCGAGATACCTCATCAGACGTATCCCGTGCGAATGGGCCCAAGCAGACACCAGAGTGAACACTCGCGTGAACACCTGTGGGGCGGTTGAGAGACCGAAGCAAAGTGCCCTGAACTGGTACACCGTCCCGTCGAGGATGAAGCGGAGGTACTTTCTGGAGGACTGATGAATGGGTATTTGGAAATACGCATCCTTCAAGTCCACTGAAAGCATGAAATCGTTTCTCCCTGATGGAGTCGAGCACTGAGCGTGCCGTCTCCATCGTGAACCGGGTCTGGCGCAACAAAAAACCGGTTCAGGGGAGGGGAGGAGATCTATCACCGGGCGCCAGCCTCCGTAGACTTTCCACCAGGAAGAGTCGACTGTAAAAGCCCGGTGACTGATCCGTGACGATTTCTACAGCTCTCTTGCTCAGCATGGTCTTGACCTCCTGTCTCAGTGCTACGTCCTTCGATGACCCTGGAACGTACGACTGCTGTTGGACCGGGTTGGAGGTGAGGGTGGCCGAGAATCGAAGGGTAATAGATATCCTTCCCGAAGGATATCTACAATCCAGGTCTCGGCGCCGTAGCGCTGCCAAGTTGCCCAATGGCTGGCCAGGCACCCCCCCACTTCCGGCAGCAGGTGAGGGGGAACGCCGTCCCTAGCGTTCCCCCCCTTCTTCGACTTCTTCCCAGAGCCTCCACGGGAGGAGGAGGGCTGGGAGGAGGGCTGGTTACGGCCCCCCTTGCCAGAAGTCGAAGAAGACAGAGTCATTCCCCGGGGCTTCGACGCAGCAACCGTCTTAGCCGCCGAGGAAGCGCTAGCCGAGCTCTTAGACTTGGCCGCAGTCCGAGGCTGCCCAGAAGCCTTCGAGACTGCCTGGTGAACCAGACGGTCACTGTCGTCAGTGCGCCGTCTGTCCACCGCAGCGTCCACCATCTCTCCTGGGAAGAGAGACGTGGAACTCCGTAGAGGTCCGTTTCGAAGTCCCAACGCCGCTTCACGCCCGGCCGCCCTGGAAACCCGAGTAAGGACAGCGTCCCTTCGTCGGAGAAACCAGGTTGCCCACAGGTTCACCGTCTGGTGGGCAAGGAAGGAGATGGCTCTTCCTCCAGACTGGCACAGTCTCCTGAAGGCCGAGCATCTTCGGGAGATTAAATTCCCCCGGAGTTGGCTGCGACCTTAGATACTGTGAGGGCCACAGATCTAGCCAGGAGACGGCCTGGAAAGCTGCCATGGCGGTAGATTCCAGGCCCGAGTGCCTTCTTGCTGCGAGAACCACAGGTTCTCGGACAGGAGCTGCTGCAGAGACACACCCGGAGTCAGCCTGGCTAACTCCGGGTTCACCTGTTTGGGCGGCATCGGGTCTTCCGATGGCACGTAAAACCGCCGCTGTCGTAGCAGAGGAGGTGGAAGCAGCTTGCTCGACCTGCCATACTTGAGCGAACCGTCTTGTCCGGAGACAAGCGATTCAACCTGGTCCAGCACTGAGTCCGCAAGCTCCGACCGCGGCAAACCCACCGTCGGTCTGGTTCCCTCTTCGGGCCCCAGAACGACTCGAGCCGGGACGTGGGCTCGGATGGTGGGAGCGGCGATCCTTCCCCGAGGTCGTTGTGCTGACGAATCAGCGCAATAACCTCGGCAAAGTTCCTCTGGATCTCAGGAGTGACTGCATCCTGTGGAGTTGGACCGTCCAGTCCCTCGAACAGGAGCACCTCCCGAGACCCTCCTCCCTCAAGGAGAGGAGCAGCGACAGCCCCCTCTCGGTCTCCTCCAACCACCTGTGCGTACGACCTGGCTGGTCCGAGAACCGAGCCTGGTGTGTACGACGCGGTGGCGGGATCCTGAGAGGGCGCACCCCTCACGATCACCTCCTCAATACCTCGCCCCTCCCGTATAACCTGAGGAGGTTGAAGGTATGGGAGAGGAAGACCTGACGCTCTCTCCTCGCTCGCTGGTCGAACCAGCGGGTTTGGAGGACTGCAGGCGATCGCCAACCCGCGGTGGCGATCGAGCTGCAGACCTAGTCTCGCCGTCTCGCTGTGGAGAACGGCTGGACCGAGAACAGCGGCCCCCCGGTCTCGTGTGTCAGAGGAGCTGGTGCTGGTCGCCGTACCCGATCGCTCTCTGTGAGAGCGACGGTCAGGCGACCGGCGAGCTCTACTGTCACGGTGAGATCGGTGCGTATCCTCACGGTGCGTCAGTTTCGCTGGTACCAGCCGTGGCTGGTGCCGGCGAACGGGGGGACCTCTTCCCAGCCTCAGCCCGTGGCCGGTCATGACCGTCACGCCGCCAGCCGGGTAGCCAGCTGCTCGCCGCGAGAGCGAGAGCTGGCCTGGTGAGAGTCGCGTGAGCGGCTGTCACCAGTCTTTCCGCTCCGTGCCGTGAACCTGACGCTGAGCGGACTCAGAGGTCTGGTTCCTGGCTGCACGGTCGCTGGTAGGCGACCGTACACTCGGTACCCTCTCGCGAACGAGTGGCCGAGCCGGACCCTGCTGCTGTGGCCGAACACTGACAGCAGGTGAGGAAGTGCCGGTGTTAGCCGGCACCCCCTCTGGTCCCCGTAGTCTTCTTCCTTGCGGGAGAAGAGACGGGTCCTGCTCCCGAAGGAGCAGGGCGACCAGCGGAAGAACCCCCCGTCTCACCAGAGCGAGACGGGCCCTTAGAAGTTCCCGAAGGAGACTTCTTAGGGGGGGGGGAGGCGACCTTCTTCTTCTTCGGCGGGGGAGCCTTAGAAGAAGAAGGGGAAGAGGCGGCAGACGACGACGACGACGAAGAAGACGATGAGACGACGACGACACCTCCTCTTCTTCTTCTTCTTCGTCAACCTCCTCAGGACCGACGTCAGATCTGTCATCCAGGACGGAGCCGGGGCTGCTGTTGCCGAAGCAACAGGGCCCGGACGTACCGTCCGAACAGACCAGCATCGGAGCAGCGGCGCCAGGAACAGGAACAACATCAGCAGTGCGAGCATCACAGGAACGGCAGACGAGACAGCAGGAGCAGGTACAGGTACAGCAGCGGTGGTCACGGCAGGTACGGCAGACTGTGTGGGCGGTACGGTGGTCGAACAGCGGCACAGACATCCTAGGTACCGGGTGGGAGGTCCAGGGCGAGCTCTTCGGACACACGAAGTCGGTCGCGGCAGCACGGCAAACCCAGGTGGTCGGCATCACACTCCCCCGAGTTACGGCGACTGGCCCCTGCACCGATGTAGGCGTGTCACAGAGGACCGCGTGCTGGGTGTACACCAGGTGAGGAGGTGAAGCGTAGCCAGGTGTTGTAAGGGTCGTGGTGGTGGTGGTCGAAGACCGTTGCATGGGTGACCGCCACAGCGCAGCGAGATGGTAGAGCAGCCCCTGGACACTCGGCACGCCCCTGCCAACCCCAACGATGCCCACACCTGTCCGAGGTCATCCTTCGCGGCAACCGCACTCCTGAGGAGGCGGAAAAGTCGGGTGATTAGGGGGATCCCTCTACCCGCTCGCCCGAAGACGAACGGATAGAGGACCCAGAGTACAACCTGGGACGTCAGGGTATCTAGAGCCCTCCTCCACACTCGACAAGTCAGGGGAAGAGAAGGACCTAGACAACCCCCCCCGAAGGGGAAGGCGCGAGACATGGAAGTTGAGCGGGCGGCAGGAAAGAAGACGAAGTTGTCCGTCACCCAAAGGAGTCGCGGGAGAGCTTTCCGACGACTCCTTTGCAGGCCTTCGTTTCTTCCTGCCCTCATACAAAGTCCACTGCGCCTCCGACCAATCATTACACACATCACAGGGCTCGGCTCGGGTGCATTCGCGCCCCCGACACCGAGGCATAAAATATGAGGGTCAATCTCCGGGAACGATCTGAACTTCCCGCATTTACGCCCTTCGATACCCAGGGCAAAGTCTCCGTGGGGTAGCGAGGCGAGGAGATTCCATCATAATAACTAATTGAGGTAGCAATTAATATGAAAAAAGAGAATAATTGTACTTACAATAACTCTTTCACACACAATTCAAAAACCAAATACTTAGAAAGAAACGACGAGAAGCGGGCAGAGAGCGCGAAACAAACAGTCCATCCCACCGCGAGGCCGAAAGCAAAAGTGATTTGTTTACCTCCCAGTCGCGCGCGCGCGTCTGTCTGGACAAGCAGTTAACTACCGAACCCCTTGTTCGAAAGCTTACGACCTATCCAGCTGCCGCTAGTACCTTCCTATTGTAAAAGGACCGAAGGTTTGTATGCCGTGTCGGAACAATGCACTTTTTGTGAAAAAACTATTAAAAAAACCAATTATGAAAATTTTCAGTGGTTTTTCTTAAGTTTTAACTAACAAAATAGGCTGTTTTTAGCGTTTTTATAGGGGTTCCAAACATTAGCGGATTCTAACTATTCGCGGGGGGTCTGGTACGCATCCCCCACGAATACGGGGGGGACCACTGTAGGTACGCACTAGAAGATCAGCGACAGTAGTAATAATAGTCGAACTGAATTGTTTCACTGAACATGTTCAATTCAAAATGTCAAAGTGAAGCACCATACTGTCATAACCAAAGTACCAAAACATTTTGACAGTAAATGAAAATATAAAAAAATCACAATAATACTTAACACATACTTAGATTTTGACTATACTATAGATGAAAAATACAACTAAACTAATCTATCTGCGTACTTAAAATCTTTAAATCTCCTCTGAACCGCGTAATCAGTTTTTGCCGAAAAACAGATGTTTTCAGGTTTCAGCGAGCTGAAAAAAGCAATACATAGACGTCTACGAAGAGTCAAACTCCCAGAAATTGTATATCCGTAGGTCACGAATGATCGAATCGGTCCTGAAAAGGGCTCCGAAGAGGAGATTCAAAACAGACTTGAAGTACACAGAAATCGTGCTCTTCTGTATTCATGGTAGTAAGGAAAACTACCAAAGTCGATCCTCTGGTAAACGGCCTAATCAATTGTAAGTAATCATCCAAATCAGGTCTATATTAACAGCATGTTTCCCATATTGGATGCACTACTGACTGCTGCAACCTTACTAGCTAAGCTTCAAATCTTCTTTGAATCTCCTCTTCGGGGCTCTTTTCAGGGCCGATTCGATTGTTTGTGACCTACGGATATACAATTTCTGGAAGTTTGACTCTTCATAGATGTCTACACTAGGCTATTGCCATTTTCAGCTTGTTGAAACCTGATAACATCTGTTTTTCAGCAAAAACTAGATCGTCATTTTCTTGCTGTCACTGATATGCCAGAGGCGGTAAACAAGGGTTCGCGATGCGCAATTCACAGCCGTACCAATATCTATAGCAATCAGGGATACGGCTGCCGTACCAATATCCAGTTCATATATTATATTACCCAGCACAGGTGGGCATTATATTACTTAAGTATTCTTTGCAGTGCCTCTTAGGCTCGCCAGCTGTCAACTGCTTTTTGCCTTTTAAATTTAATTACCTAGGTACCTAGCCTAGATCTCTTCCCATACACCTGTCCAACATCTTGATCTCCCTTGAACAATATCTGCCTCTAGATTTAAAATAAATCGTTTAAAGATACCCATCTCGTCTTAGGCTAGCCTTAGGTATATAAAATAGGTAATTGACTGTGGTCACTAACCTACCGGTACCCTACTTCGCAACAACATCTCTCATAAAATTCTATACTAACATTTAACTCCCATTTAATTTTCCTCCTACTTGTGACAAGTCACTGTCTAGGCTTACATGCATCTTACAGAATCCTACCGATGAAGGGTTTAAATAGGATATGCTATACAGGTAGATGGTAAGATTACCGTGCTGTGTCCCCCGTCCGAAAGATCACTCGCTTAGATCAGCTGTTTTTTATGACAGCATCTGAGGACGGCACTGTGCCAATAAAACTCATTAAATATTTAAAAATTAAAGAACACAAATTTAAGAGTAATTATGGTAATAATAACGACATTTACATCACCTGTTAAGGAGTTTCAGCAAGTAAGCTTGAGCACAGAAGGCATTGGCATCAGTGACTTTGCAATTGCGATGTTTACATTAATCCTTATCAACATCATTGGTTCATCCACAGAGTTGATGGATCATTCAAAATTAATATATTTAATAAAACAATGAAAATTAACAATTTCCTAATATATATATATATATATATATATATATATATATATATATATATATATATATATATATATATATATTAGGAAATTGTTAATTTTCATTGTTATCATTTCGTTTATTGTGGTTTTCGTTTTCTTCTAATTACATGAAGTCATAAGTTCTTTGCAGATTCCTTTCATGACGTCTCGAACGTGCTTCATTGATGGGATGGATGTCCTATTTCTGTCAGACAGACCTGAGCTGATCGTCTATTAGGGGATTAGGGGAAAAGAGAGAGAGAAAAAAATGGATGGAAAGTATAAAAAGGGAGAGTAATACAGGAGGTTCAATGGAACCTTGTAAAATTTTTGTTTCTACACAGGGGCGGCATTCCCCTAAATCCACTACTGTCCACACACATTATATGCTTTTAGGCTAGACATCATTTGTATTGAATGGCATGAAATGTGAAGACGTGCGAGTTCGAAACCAGTCCTACACCATATCCAAGATTTTGTATAAGAATCTACGTGGTTGATTTATTTGCACTATATTCTAGAGGTGAGACTGTCACTGAGACATCGAATTCAGGCAGGATGGAATAGCTGTGACAAGAAGGTCCTCTGAAATTGAAGGAAAAGTTTCATAGGACGGTGGTCAGACCAGCAATGTTTTATGGAACAGAAACAGCAAGTATGAGGAAAACAGAGAAGAAGATGGATGTAGCAGAAATGAGAATGTTGAGATGGATGTCGGGAGTAACAAGGGAAGATAGGATTAGAAATGAGTATATAAGAGGATCGACAAAGGTAGTTGAAATATCGAAGAAAATACAGGAGGGAAGGCTTCGATGGCATGGACACCTGTTACGAAGTGGGGAACGTCATGTTGGAAGTCACGATGGAAATGGAAGTGCCGGGTAGAAAGAAGAAGGGAAGACCAAGAAAGGGATGGCGTGATTGTGTAGGGGAAGATATAGTATTAAAAGGTATAAATGAGAACGAGGCACAGAACAGAAATCGATGGAGACGACTCATTCACAACGGCGACCCCATAAAAATAGGTTTAAGCTAGGAAGAAGAAGAAGATTCTAGAAGAGTCTTAGCTAAAGACGGAGTGAAAGGGACACAGGTTATTTTATGCTTGTATTGGAAGATATAAAAGTTCAAGCTGTGTCAAAATTAACTAGGCCCAGTGAGATCAGATTGGCAATATTTGCAGTATAGGTACGTTGAAACAAAACATTGAATATTATAGTTATTTCGGTTTCATTTATTTTTTCTAAGTCATTCATTCACACTTGGTCACACACCAGGACTTTGTGTATATTAAGCTAGGGGAAATCCAATTCTTGTGTGGTATAGTAGGGTTAGATTTAAATCTGCTTGAAAATAGCTTTTCAGAATGGAGTCAAATAATAATAATAATAACAATAATATAATAATAATAATAATAATAATAATAATAATAATAATAATAACAATAATAATAATAATAATAATAATAATAATAATAATACAAAGTGAATTAGGAAGTGAGCGTAATGATTCGACATTTGATTAGCAAAAAATAAAAAATTTATGACAGTGTTCACTTAGTTGGGATTTGGTTTCAAACATCACAGCTAAACATACTGAAAGATATATGAGTATGTCAAACCTCTGCCAAATAAACTGGAAAGTGAAAGGTGGAAATTTGGAATTACGCATATGTGCTTCACAACACTACAAGATAAAAGAGAAACGGTCAGGTATCTGTTTTTTATTATCCAAATGAGGAAAATGAGATGTAGTGTCATACATGATCATAATAATGTTACCTACTTTACGTTAGCCCTTTAATGCATTTGCTGCTACTGCTGGAATTTTGTAAAGCGAGCATAAAAATATAGATGTTTTGTTAAAGAGGTATGCCCTCCACATGCTCAAAAAGAACTTACTACGTAAGAAGAAATTGAT
>NC_061089.1:46010698-46079047 GCF_015104395.2 Macrobrachium nipponense | reverse complement strand
TGTTGTTCGCACTTTCCTATTCTTTTATCTCTGTTGCCCAATTGGTATTGTTTACCCTCCAAACTGGGTATAAGATTTACACAAAACCATGGAAATAAGTGAAATTAGCGTATCTATTTGTAAATATATATTACATAAATATTAGGGCAATTTTATCTTTATAGCATTAATATAACAAGTAGAATTCATGGAAACAGTTTGTAAATGCATTGGCAAATGTGTGAAGCTCTACTAAATTGGCAATGATGAAATTTTGCCATTCCCAGCATGCAAACATTGAAGGTTACATTGATTTCTGGCATCTGTACAATTAGGTATTAAAAATAAAAAAAAATGTCAAAATAGCATTATAGACTTAAATCAATGAAAACTGCTAGCAAAAAAATTCAAAATTTTTGTTATAAACAATTCACTAATCCATCATCTGCTCAGCATCGTGTTTCAGCCACCCGGTGTAAACAGGGCTGAAAATTTGTTCCCACCATGGCTTCACTGTACACAAACTCTCACGTACATATTTGGAGTGAATTAAGAAAATGTGTATAATTACATTCAAATAAGCACTGTTGTGATGGCAGTAAGATAAAACCACCGATTACAAGGTGAAAATACATTTCCGTTCAAAACATGACCCCAGGAATATGACTTCTCATACTTTCACTAATATAGGCAACAAAATGTTTTATTTTGCTGATTACAACTGCAATCTTGAGTAATATCAATAAACGTTACATATATATGCAAATATTGTTCAAAAGAGCACTGGGAAGGCTGGGAAGGACGTGTTCCCAGTTGTGGAGACAAAGGGGACAGGATGCAAGGAGATGCCATATTGGATTTAAAAACTGCCTTGTAAACATATTTTACGAAGACCTCACATGCTTATTTTAGTTCCTATGGCACTTTCATATATTTCATTATGTTGACTAAACTTCAATCTTTTGAATGGTATGCTTAAAGATGTAATTGTATTGTTGTTTCACAATTAAATATCAAGTGAAAAAGAGTGCTCTTCTCGAGTAAAATGGACTCAATGCGATTGTTTCCCCTAGTTTCTTTGTCTTGAGCTTTCCTCCAAAAGTATTGGCTTATATTTATCCAGCAAAGACTGTACACAAACAAATTTTCAAAACATGAAAACCTGGGAATTCATACTACAGTAGTACCTCGAGATACAAAATTAATCCGTTCCGAGGCGCCTTTTGTATCACGAAGTTTTCATATCTTGGACCACATTTTACATGTAAAATGGCTAATCCGTTCCAAGCCCTCCAAAAACACCCCAGTAAATTTCATAATAAAGGTAAATTGACCTATAAACAATTAAATGCTACAACAATTTGGACCATTCAATACATAACTTAACAATAAAAATGCAAAACCAGTAAATAAAGTGTATATTAGTGTACTAGAAATATTATTACTGTAACGTAAAATGTGGAAGCTTACCTTTCGAGTGAGGCTATCTCCGAAAGTGGAGGCAGAGGAGGAGGAGGACAAACGGCAGATACGTACACTTAACTTTACGAAACACATAAAAAAATGTCAGAAAAACAAACTAAACTTTACAAAACACATTAACAAAACTGTAACAGTTAAAATAAAATTTATTTTTTCTTTTTTTGATTTTTACACTTCTTTTTACTTTATACTTTACGTAATTTCAATTTCTTCACCACCGAATGGATGCCAGTCCGTTTACGGAATTTTCGAACCACCCATGAGAAGCCTTGAACTCTGGGAGGGGTTGCCGTTGATGTCCCCTCTCCGCCATCGTCTTCGGCTTGGGCAATCAAATCGCCGAAAATAGCGCTGGCCTTCTGGCAGATTGCCGTCTCGGTTATCGTATCGCCATCGATTTCTTTGTCCTTGATCCATACAAGAAGCAGCCTTTCCATTTCATTATGCACATGGCTCCTCTTGTTGGACAAAATAGTCACGCCCTTGGAAGGTGTAGCTGCTTTGATGACTTCCTTCTGCTTAAGGATGGTGCCTATCATCGACGGATTTCGGCCATATTCCTTAGCGATCACACTCAACCGCAAGCCAGCTTCATACTTTTTAATTATCTCCATTTTGTCTCCATAGAAAGCATTCTCTTCTTTCTGTGAACTTCGGCAACTTTTCTTGGGACCCATGACTATGTGTACTGTACCGTAATTAAGTTACGTATGTAGTACGTATACTAATTAGGTTCTCACAACACGATAAAGTAGCACAACGAAATTACTAACAAATTTATGATACTAAACGAAATCGTTGGACCGAACGAATGCCACATGCGTACGATAAAGCTTTGGGTGCGAAGTGGCCGAGCGAAGGCACGCCACCACGTAAGATGCATGATGGGAGGGATGCTGTCCAATAGGAGAGAAGGATCTCATGGCTTGGCTAGCATCAGGAACCAATGGGAGAGCAGGAGGATGGTGGCGAGTCTACTAGAACTAAGATGGCAGCGCGCTGCGCGAGTTTCAAAATTGTTATCAGGCGAATCTCGGACTTTTCAGAAACCTTTTCGTATCTTGAAAACTTTTCGTATGTAGAGTCAGTAAAAAGTTTTTCGTGTCAGCTTTCGTATCTCGAGTTTTTCGTAAGCTGAGCCTTTCGTATCTCGAGGTACCACTGTACCTATAAAACAGGAATACTACATAGCACCAACCTAATCTGACTCAAGGGGATGAAAAGGACTAGGATAAAGCACTGCTGTGCGGACAGGCGGGCACCTGTACCGCTGAGCTGTCACTTTCCCAAAAAATAACTTTAGCACTTCCAGTATCTTGAATTAGACGAGTCATAACCCAACCAGCATGGAAGCAACACCTCAAGACCTCTTCTTTCCTATCGAAGTAAGTGTTTTCTCCAAAGTCACAAAATAATGCCATAGTTTCCAGCTAAACAGAAGTTAATGAAAGTCTAGCCATGTGCAGTGCTAACTTACCTCCATGACGCTTTCAAATTTTTACTTAAAACACCTTACGTTTAGAAGATTGATGCCATCTTAATGTTTGCGGAGTCGTTTGTGTCAACAAACTTCCCATTTCCTGTGCTAAATCCACACACCACTTGTACCCATGAATGCAGTGACACTTTCTTCATAACAATCTTAAACGACGAGGGTGTATTGGCCTCCGGACGGGTAAAATGACAATTTGTCCAAAATTGCATTTTTCCTAACTATACAAACCTGAGGTCCTTTTACAATAGGAAGGTACTAGCGGCAGCTGGATAGGTCGTAAGCTTTCGAACAAGGGGTTCGGTAGTTAACTGCTTGTCCGACAGGCGCGCGCGCATGCGACTGGGAGGTAAACAAATCACTTTTGCTTTGGCCCAAGCAAAAACTGCAGAGTGAGGGGGTGGCATGAGGTGGGACTATGTGTAAAAGGACCTCAGGTTTGTATAGTTAGGAAAATGCAATTTTGGACAAATGTCATTTGTTCCGACACGGCATACAAACCTTCGGTCCTTTTACAATAGGAAGACTCACTTCTTGGTGGGAGGAATCTGAGTCTTTTGTGAACAGACTGGTGTTCGCCCAACCTTGGAAGTCTCCCTGGTCGTAAGAGCGAGGGAGGGATCCAAGCCTCTGTCCGATTGATCGGGGTGTGCACCGCAGGATCAATGGTCAGACCTCTGGACCGAGTACTAAGAGAGAGGCAAGCGTATCTCTTCGTACCAGCAAATGGTAAGAACTTGTTCCTGTACAGGAGCAAATATAAAGTCATGGGTTTGACTCTTGTAGGCATCCACTCTTCCCCCCCTTGTAGGAGAATGGTGGAATTCTGCTCCTATCCCTAGTGAAAGGGATAGGATGGGGCTCTGTCATATAGCTCACCTGCATCTCGTTCCTCATCCACGTAGTGACGACCGTGGCCCTCTGCCCACAGGTGAGAGGAGGAGGAAAGATGAGAAGAGGGAGCCAGTCACTCACTCACTCACACATCCATCCCACACAGTCACACCAGGACTCGATGCTGTTTCAGCCTGCGAGGGTCTGGGTTAGCTACACAACTTGTTTGAGCAGCCACCACGGGTCCCCAAGGAAAAGGTATCCAAGGACCTGTGGGCAATATCCCGAAGGTAGAAGGACGTAAAGGTAGTCTGGTTAGACCAGACCCCTGCCTTCAGGACCTGCGCCACGGAGAAGTTCTTACGAAACGCCAACGAGGGGCCAATACTTCTGACTTCGTGAGCTCTCGGACGGGACGTACGGATGTCGTCACTACCATCAGCCTCATAACGCCCTCCTGATGACCTCACGCAGCCAGAATGAAAGAGTGTTCTTGGATACTTCTTTCTTGGTTACCCTGTGCTAACGAAGAGGCGTCGACACTCAGGCCTGAGGTGTCGAGTTTTCTTCAGATAGCGCCGTAGCGCCCTCACAGGACAAAGCAGCATCTCATCCGCATCATTATCGGTGAAGTCCATTAGGGAGGGAATCGTGAAGGACTCGAACCTGTCGTCAGGGACCGACGGTTTCTGAGTCTTCGCAACGAAGTTCGGGACGAAATCGAGCGTCACAGATCCCCATCCCTGGAGTGTCGTACATCATAGGAAAGACCATGAAGTTCCCCTACTCTCTTCGCCGATGCCAGGGCCAGCAAGAAGAGGGTCTTGAGGGTCAGATCCCTGTCTGACGACTCTCGGAGTGGCTCGAACGGCGTTCAAGTCAAACTCCTAAGGAACGAGAGTCACATCCCACGCAGCGGGGGCCTGAGTTCCCTGGGTGGGCAAGACCTTTCGAAGCTCCTCATAAGCAAGGAGATCTCGAACGAGTTCGAGATGTCCAATCCCCTCAGTTTCTGTATCCTTTGACTGTGGGGACTGAGAGGAGCTTCTCTCGGCGAAGAAAAACGAGGAAATCCGCTACCTGCTGAAGAGTGGCTCTGAGAGGAGATAGACCCCGTCTACGCACCAACCACAGAAGACGGCCCACTTCCCCTGGTACACAGCTGCAGAGGACTGACGGACGTTTCCAGCCATCTCTGTTTTGCTGCGCTACGAGAAAAGCCTCTCGTTCGCAAGAGATGGTGGATAACAGCCAGCCGTGAAGTCGTAGGGACTGGACTGCTCGGTGTACCGCTCGACGTGTGGCTGGGCGAGGAAGGCGAGAAGGTTGTGCCAAGGGGGAATCTCTCTCGGTTCTCCTGCGAGAAGAGCCAGCAGGTCCGGATACCAAATGGCCTGTGGCCATTTGGGAGCCACCAGGATCATCCTGAGATTCGGGGTGACCAGTGCTCGACTGATCACCTTGCGAATCAGGCTGAACGGGGGTGGGGGAAAGGCATAGACGAAGAGGTTGTCCCACGGGTGTTTGAAGAGCGTCCTCTGCAGCTGCCCATGGGTCCGGCACGGCTGAGAAGAAAACCTGAAGCTTTCTGTTGTGCCGGGTGGCGGAAACAGATCCACGACTGGTCGACCCCACAGGTCGAAGAGCCTTTCCGCCACGTCCTGGTGTAGAGACCACTCGGTCCCTATTCACCTGACATCCCGACGGGCTTGAGCTGTCTGCTACTACATTCCTCTTCCCTGGAATGTAGCGTGCCGACAGCTCTATTGAGTTGTGCCTCGGCGGCCCACTCGTGCACCTGCCGAGTCAACTGGTACAACGGGAGAGACACTGGAGGCCCCCCTGTTTGTTTGACGTAGGCCACTACCGTGTGTTGTCGCACATCAACACCACTGAGTGTCCCATCAAGCGGTCCTGGAACTCTTGGAGAGCGAGGAACGCTGCCTTGAGTTCCAGTACATTGATGTGAAGGTGCTTGTCGTTCTCGTCCCACACTCCCTGAAGTTCAGCAACTCCTCCAGGTGTGTTCGCCCATCCCTCGGTCGATGTGTCTGAGAACAGTCTGCAATATCCGGGGGGGGAGTGCGCAGAGGCACTCCTCTTAAGAGGTTCCTGTCGTCCAGCCACCAGGCTAGGTCCTGCCTCACCTCCGGTCCGTCAGTGACACCTGGAAAGCTTGGGGGATCCCGTCGCCTGTGACCAACTCTCCTTTAGTCTCCCACTGGAGAGGACCGCAGGTGAAGACGCCCGTGAGGGACTAACTTCTCGAGTGACGACAGGTGTGTCCGATCACGACTTGCCATCGCTGAGCTACCTGTTCCTGCCGAGACAGGAACTGGTTGGCTGCCTCCCTGAATCTGCTGATCCGCGAGTCTGCGGGGAAGACTCGCCCTGCTACCGTGTCGATCAGCATACCCAGGTACTTCATCCTCTGCTTGGGCTCGAGATCGGACTTTTCGAAGTTCACAACGATCCCCAGATCGCGACAGAACTCGAGCAGTCGATCCCTGTCCTGTAGAAAAACAACTGCGAGCGGGAGCTCGCCAGGACTAACCAATCGTCGAGATACCTCATCAGACGTATCCCTGTGCGAATGGGGCCTCCAAGCAAGACACCAGAGTGAACACTCGCGTGAACACCTGTGGGGCGGTTGAGAGACCGAAGCAAAGTGCCCTGAACTGGTACACCGTCCCGTCGAGGATGAAGCGGAGGTACTTTCTGGAGGACTGATGAATGGGTATTTGGAAATACGCATCTTCAAGCCTCTGAAAGCATGAAATCGTTCTCCCTGATGGATTCGAGCACGGAACGTGCCGTCTCCATCGTGAACCGGGTCTGGCGACAAAACCGGTTCAGAGGAGAGAGATCTATCTCACGGGCGCCAGCCTCCCGTAGTACTTTTCCACCAGGAAGAGTCGACTGTAAAAGCCAGCCCGGTGACTGATCCGTGACGATTTCTACAGCTCTCTTGCTCAGCATGGTCTTGATCTCCTGTCTCAATGCTAAACTCCTTCGATGACCCTGGAACGTACGACTGCTGTTGGACCGGGTTGGAGGTGAGGGGTGACGAGATTCGAAGGGGTAATAGATATCCCTCCCGAAGGACATCTACAATCCAGATCTCGGCGCCGTAGCGCTGCCTAAGTTGCCCAAATGGCTGGCCAGGCACTTCCCCCACCCCCCCCACTTTCCGGCAGCAGGTGAGGGGAACGCCGTCCCTAGCGTTTCCCCCCTTTCTTCGACTTCTTCCCAGAGCCTCCTCGGAGAGAGGGAGGGCTGGGAGGAGGGCTGGTTACGGCTCCCCTTTGTAGAAGTCGAAGAAGACAGAGTCTTTCCCCGGGCTTCGACGCGACTACCGTCTTAGCCACCGAGGAAAGCGCTAGCCGAGCTCTTTGGCTTGGCCGCAGTCCGAGGCTGCCAGAAGCCTTCGAGACTGCCTAGTGAACCAGAACGGTCACTGTCGTCAGTGCGCCGTCTGTCCACCGCAGCGTCCACCATCTCTCCTGGGAAGAGAGACGTGGAACTCCGTAGAGGTCCGTTGCATAGTCCCCAATCACCGCTTCACGCCCAGCCGCCCTGGAAACCGAGTAAGGACAGCGTCCCTACGTCGGAGAACCAGGTTGGCCCACAGGTTCACGTCTGGTGGCAAGGAAGGAGATGGCTCTTCCCCCAGACTGGCAAAGTCTCCTAAAGGCCGAGTCATCTTCGGGAGAAATTCCCCCCCCCGGAGTTGGCTGCGACCTTAGATACTGTGAGGGTGGGACCACAGATCTAACCAGGAGACGGCCTGGAAAGCTGCCATGGCAGTCGATTCCAGGCCGAGTGCCTCTTGCTGCGAGAACCATAGGTTCTCGGACAGGAGCTGCTGCAGAGACACACCCGGAGTCAGCCTGGCTAACTCCGGGTTCACCTGTTTGGGCGGCATCGGGTCCTCAGATGGCACGTAAAAACGCCGCTGTCGCAGCAGAGGAGGTGGAAGCAGCTTGCTCGACCTGCCAGACTTGAGAGAACCGTCTTGCCCGGAGACAAGAGATTCTACCTGGTCCAGCACTGAGTCGGCAAGCTCGGAACGCGGCAAACCCACCGTCGGTCTGGGTTCCCTCTTCGGGCCCCAGAACGACTCGAGCCGGGACGTGGGCTCGGATGGTGGGAGCGGCGATCCTTCCCCGAGGTCGTTGTGCTGACGAATCAGCGCAATTACCTCGGCAAAGTTCCTCTGGGATCTCAGGAGTTACTGCGTCCTGCGGAGTAGGACCATCCAGTCCCTCGAACAGGAGCATCTCCCGAGACCCTCCCCCCTCGAGATGGGGAACAGCGACAGACCCCTCTCGGTCTCCTCCAGCCACTTGTGCATACGAACCTGGCCGGTCCGAGAACCGTGCCTGGTACGTAGGACGTCGTGGTGGGATCCTGAGGGGCGCACCCCTCACGATCACTCCTCAATACCTCGCCCCTCCCGTGTACCCGAGGAGGTTGAAGGTATGGGAGAGGCAGACCTAACGCTCCCCTCCTCGCTCACTGGCAGAAACAGTGGGCTTGGAAGACTGCAGGCGATCGTCAACACCGCGGTGGCGATCGAGCTGCAGGCCTAGTCGAGCCGTCTCGCTGTGGAGAACGGCTGGACCGAGAACAGCAGGCCCCGGTCTCGTGTGTCAGAGGAGCTGGTGCTGGTCGCCGTACCCGATCGCTCTCTGTGAGAGTGACGGTCAGGCGACCGGCGAGCTCCACTGTCACGGTGAGACCGGTGCGTATCCTCACGGCGCGTCACGTCGCTGGTACCAGCCGTGGCTGGTGCCGGCGAACGGGGACCTCTTCCCAGCCTCAGCCCGTGGCCGGTCGTGGACCGTCACGTCCCCCCACGTCCCGCCCGGGTAGCCAGCTGCTCGCCGCGAGAGCAGAGCTGGTCTGGTGAGAGTCGCGTGAGCGGCTGTCACCAGTCTTCCGCTCCGTGCCGTGAACCTGACGCTGAGCTGGCTCAGAGGTCGGTTCCTAGCTGCACGGTCGCTGGTAGGCGACCGTACACTCGGTACCTCTCGCGAACGAGAGGCCGAGACGGACCCTGCTGCCGTGGTCGAACCACTAACAGCAGGTGAGGAAGTGCCGGTGTTTAGCCGGCACTCCTCTGGTCCCCGTAGTCTTCTTCCTTGCGGAAGAAGAGACGGGTCCTGCCCCCACCCCGAAGGAGCAGGGTGACCAGCGGAAGAACCCCCCGTCTCACCGGAGCGAGACGGGTCCTTAGAAGCTCCCGAAGGAGACTTCTTGGGGGGGGGGGAGGCGACCTTCTTCTTCTATTAGGCGGGGGTGGGAGCCTTAGAAGAAGAAGGGGAAGAGGCGGCAGACGACGACACGACGAACGAAGACGATGAAGACGACGACGACACCTTCCTCCTCTTCTTCTTCTTCTTCGTCAACCTCCTCAGGACCGATGTCAGATCTGTCATCCAGGGCGGAGCCGGGGCTGCTGTTGCCGAAGCAACAGGGCCCGGACGCACCTGGTCCGAACAGATCGGGCATCGGGAGCAGCGGCGCCACAAACAGGTAAACAACGTCAGCAGGTGCAGGCATCACAGGAACAGCAGTGGAGACGGCAGGAAGCAAGGTACAGGAACGGCAGCAGTGGTCGGCAACGTCACGCTGGCCACCCCTGCACCGATGTAGTTGGTGCAGACCCAACGATGCACACCTGTTTCCGAGGTCGTCCTACGCGGCAACCGCACCTGAGGAAGCAAAGGTCGGGTGATTAGCAGGATCCTCTACCTCTACGCTCGCGCAAGACGAACGGATAGAGGACCCAGAGTACAACTCGACATCGGGGTATCTAGCGCCCTCCTCCACACTCGACAGGTCGGGTGAGGAGAAGGACCTATACCCAAACCCCCCCCAAAGGGGAAGGCGCCAAACGTGGGAGCTGAGCGGGCGGCAGGAAAGAAAGACGAAGTGTCCGTAACCAAAGGAGTCGCGGGAGAGCTTTCCGACGACTCCTTTGCAGCCTTCGCTTCTTCCTACCTTCGTACAGCCCCACTCGCGCCTCCGACCAATTACAACATACTTCACAGGGGTCGGCTCGGGTGCATTCGCGCCCCTACACCGGAGCGCACAAAATATGTGGATCATTTCAGGGAACAGCGGAACTTTCCGCATTTACGCCCTTCGGTACCCGGGCATATCTCCGGGGGGTGGGAGCGAGGCGTGGAGATTCCATGATTGATCAAAAATTCACAAATGATGAAAAAAGAGGAAATGATTGTACTTACAATTATGATTCACACACAAACACAACCAAATACTCATGAAAGCAAACGACGAGAAGCGGGCAGAGAGCGTCGAACACACACGTCCACTCACTGTGAGGCCGAAAGCAAAAGTGATTTGTTTACCTCCCAGTCGCGCGCGCGCGCCTGTCGGACAAGCAGTTAACTACCGAACCCCTTGTTCGAAAGCTTACGACCTATCCAGCTGCCGCTAGTACCTTCCTATTGTAAAAGGACCGAAGGTTTGTATGCCGTGTCGGAACAACATAGTGATTGTTCGGGAAGAAAAAAGTGTGTGCTAGATAACATCTAAATAATTTGTTAAAGACCAGAATAAGGTTGTGAATTGCATATATTTAATACATATTCATAATAATTCATTTGAAAATATTCGTTGTTGTAAAAGTAACCAGATTCCTGACACAAACTTCATCGGTTTTGCTGTTAACATTAGCTACAATGTTGTTTGCGCTTTCCTATTTTTTATCAAGTGTTGCCAATTGTTTTGTGTTTACCCTCCAAACTAGGGATAAGACTTACACAAAACAGTGGAAATAAGTGAATTTAGTGTATCTATTTGTAATAAATATACATAAATATTAAAGCAATTTTAACATTATTGCATTACTATGATATCTAGAATTAATCAAAACAGTTTGTAAAGGCATCGGCGTATGTGTCAAGTTCCACTATATTGGCAACAATGACTTGCCATTCCTAGAATGCATTAAAGATTACATTTGTTTCGGCTGTACAATTATTAAAAATTGAACAAAAATTATTTCAGCCATACAATTATCAAAAATAAAAAAAAAAGTCAAAATAGTAATATAGACTTAAATAATGAAATGTGCTAGCAAAAGAGTAAAACATTTTTGTTATAAACAATTCACTAACCTGTCGTCTGCTCGACTCTGGCTGGATTCTGGCTGTCAAACGTACAAATTTATCATCGCCATGGCTTTGCCATAAACAAACATGACAATTTGTCCAAAATTGCATTTTTCCTAACTATACAAACCTGAGGTCCTTTTACAATAGGAAGGTACTAGCGGCAGCTGGATAGGTCGTAAGCTTTTCGAACAAGGGGTTCGGTAGTTAACTGCTTGTCCGACAGGCGCGCGCGCGCGACTGGGAGGTAAACAAATCACTTTTGCTTTGGCCCAAGCAAAAACTGCAAGATGAGGGGTGGCATGAGGTGGGGCTATGTGTAAAAAGGACCTCAGGTTTGTATAGTTAGGTTAAAAATGCAATTTTGGACAAATTGTCATTTGTTCCGACACGGCATACAACCTTCGGTCCCTTTTTACAATAGGAAGACTCACTTCTTGGTGGTGGAATCTGAGTCTTTTGTGAACAGACTGGTGTTCGCCCAACCTTGGAAGCCTCCCTGGTCGTAAGAGCGAGGGAGGGATCCAAGCCTCTGGTCCGATTGATCGGGGTGTGCACCGCAGGATCAATGGTCAGGACCTCTGGACCGAGTACTAAGAGAGAGGCATGCGTATCTCTTCGTACCAGCAATGTAAGAACTTGTTCCTGTACAGGAGCAAATATAAAGTCATGGGTTTGACTCTTGTAGGCATCCACTTCCCCCCCTTGTAAGGAAGTGGTGGATATTCTGCTCCTATCCCTAGTGAAAGGGATAGGATGGGGCTCTGTCATATAGCTCACCTGCATCTCGTCCTCATCCAGCGTAGTGACGACCATGGCCCTCTGCCCACAGGTAGAGGGGAGGAAAAGATGGGAAGAGAGAGCCAGTCACTCACTCACTCACACATCCATCCACACAGTCACACCAGGACTCGATGCTGTTCAGCTGCGAGGGGTCCGGGTTAGCTACACAACTTGTTGAGCAGCCACCACGGGTCCCAGGAAAAACAAAAAACTATCCAAGGACCTGTGGGCAATATCCCGAAGGTAGAAGGACGTAAAGGTAGTCTGGTTAGACCAGACCCCTGCCTTCAGGACCTGCGCCACGGAGAAGTTCTTATGGAACGCCAACGTCGGGGGCAATACTTCTAGGCCTTCGTGAGCTCTCGGACGGGACGTACGGATGTCGTCACTAACCATCAGCCTCATACGCCCTCCTGATGACCTCACAGCCAGCCGAAAGAAAGAGTGTTCTTGGATACTTCTTTCTTGGTAACCCGGTGCTAACGAAGAGGCGTCGACACTCAGGCCTGAGGTGTCGAGTTCTCTTCAGATAGCGCCGTAGCGCCCTCACAGGACAAAGCAGCATCTCATCCGCATCATTCTCGGTGAAGTCCAATAGGAGGGAAATCGTGAATGACTCGAACCTGTCGTCAGGGGACCGACGGTTTCTGAGTCTTCGCAACGAAGTTCGGGACGAAATCTAGCGTCACAGATCCCCATCCCCTGGAGTGTCGTACATCATAGGAAATAAAGACCATGAAGTTCCCTACCTCTCTTCGCCGATGCCAGGGCCAGCAAGAAGAGGGTCTTGAGGGTCAGATCCTGTCTGACGACTCTCGGAGTGGCTCGAACGGTGTTCGAGTCAGACTCCTAAGGACGAGAGTCACGTCCACGCAGGGGGCCTGAGTTCCCTGGGTGGGCAAGACCTTTCGAAGCTCCTCATAAGCAAGGAGATCTCGAACGAGTTCGAGATGTCCAACCCCCTCAGTTTCAGGACGAGCGCCAAGGCGGCTCTGTATCCTTTAACTGTGGGGACTGAGAGGAGCTTCTCTCGGCGAAGAAAAACGAGGAAATCCGCTACCTGCTGAAGAGTGGCTCTGAGAGGAGATATACCCCGTCTACGACACCAACCACAGAAGACGGCCCACTTCCCCTGGTACACAGCTGCAGAGGACTGACGGACGTTTCCAGCCATCTCTGTTGCTGCGCTACGAGAAAAGCCTCTCGTTCGCAAGAGATGGTGGATAACAGCCAGCCGTGAAGACGTAGGGACTGGACTGCTCGGTGGTACCGCTCGACGTGTGGCTGGGCGAGAAGGTTGTGCCAAGGGGGTAATCTCTCTCGGTTCTCCTGCGAGAAGAGCCAGCAGGTCCGGATACCAAATGGCCTGTGGCCACTTGGGAGCCACCAGGATCATCCTGAGATTCGGGGTGACCAGTGCTCGACTGATCACCTTGCGAATCAGGCTGAACTGGGGGAAAGGCATAGGCGAAAGAGGTTGTCCCACGGGTGTTTTTTTGAGAGCGTCCCTCTGCAGCTGCCCATGGGTCCGGCACGGCCGAGAAGAACACCTGGAGCTTCCTGTTGTGCCGGGTGGCGAACAGATCCACGACTGGTCGCCCCCACAGGTCGAAGAGCCTTTCCGCCACGTCCTGGTGTAGAGACCATTCGGTCCCTATCACCTGATCCCGACGGCTGAGCGTGTCTGCTACTACATTCCTCTTCTGGAATGTAGCGTGCCGACAGCTCTATTGAGTGTGCCTGAGCCCACTCGTGCACCTGCCGAGTCAACTGGTACAACGGGAGGGACACTAGGCCCCCCTGTTTGTTGACGTAAGCCACCACCGTGGTGTTGTCGCACATCAACACACACGAGTGTCCCATCAGCGGTTCATGACTCTTGGAGAGCGAGAAACGCTGCCTTGAGTTCCAGTACATTGATGTGAAGGTGCTTGTCGTTCTCGTCCCACACTCCTGAAGTCAGCAACTCCTCCAGGTGTGCGCCCCATCCCTCGGTCGATGCGTCTGAGAACAGCTGCATGTCCGGGGGGGGAGTGCGCAGAGGCACTCCTCTTAAGAGGTTCCTGTCGTCCAGCCACCAGGCTAGGTCCTGCCTCACCTCCTGTGTCAGTGACACTGGAAAGCTTGGGGGATCCGTCGCCTGCGACCAACTCTCCTTTAGTCTCCACTGAAGAGACCGCAGGTGAAGACGCCCGTGAGGGACTAACTTTCTCGAGTGACGACAGGTGTCCGCGAATCGACGACTGCCATCGCTGAGGCTACCTGTTCCTGCCGAGACAGGAACTGGTTAGGCTGCCTCCCTGAATCTGCTGATCCGCGAGTCTGCGGGGAAGACTCGCCCTGCTACCGTGTCGATCAGCATACCCAGGTACTCTTCATCCTCTGCTTGGGCTCGAGATCGGACTTCTCGAAGTTCACCACGATCCCCAGATCGCGACAGAACTCGAGCAGTCGATCCCTGTCCTGTAGCAACTGCGAGCGGGAGCTCGCCAGGACTAACCAATCGTCGAGATAGCCTCATCAGTACGTATCCCGTGCGAATGGGCCCAAGCAGACACCAGAGTGAACACTCGCGTGAACACCTGTGGGGCGGTTGAGAGACCGAAGCACAGTGCCCTGAACTGGTACACCGTCCCGTCGGGAGGATGAAGCGGAGGTACTTTCTGGAGGACTGATGAATGGGTATTTGGAAATACGCATCCTTCAAGTCCCACTGAAAGCATGAAAATCGTTCTCCCTGATGGAGTCGAGCACTGAGCGTGCCGTCTCCATCGTGAACCGGGTCTGGCGAACAAAACCGGTTCAGGGGAGAGAGATCTATCACCGGGCGCCAGCCTCCCGTAGACACTTTTCCACCAGGAAGAGTCGACTGTAAAAGCCCGGTGACTGATCCGTGACGATCTCTACAGCTCTCTTGCTCAGCAATGGTCTTGATCTCCTGTCTCCAGTGCTACGTTCTTCGATGACCCTGGAACGTACGACTGCTGTTGGACCGCGGGTTGGACATCTACAATCCAGGTCTCGGCGCCGTAGCGCTGCCAAGTTGCCCAATGGCTGGCCAGGCACCCCCCCACTTCCGGCAGCAGGTGAGGGGGAACGCCGTCCCTAGCGTTTCCCCCCTTTCTTCGACTTCTTCCCAGAGCCTCCACGGGATGAGGAGGGCTGGGAGGAGGGCTGGTTACGGCTCCCCTTGCTAGAAGTCGAAGAAGACAGAGTCATTCCTCGGAGGGGCTTCGACGCAGCAACACGTCTTAGCAGCCGAGGAAGCGCTAGCCGAGCTCTTAGACTTGGCCGCAGTCCGAGGCTGCCCAGAAGCCTTCGAGACTGCCTGGTGAACCAGGACGGTCACTGTCATCAGTGCGCCGTCTGTCCACCGCAGCGTCCACCATCTCTCCTGGGAAGAGAGACGTGGAACTCCGTAGAGGTCCGTTTCGAAGTCCCAACGCCGCCTCACGCCCGGCAAGCCGCCTGGAAACACCCGAGTAAGACAGCGTCCCTTGTCGAGAACCAGGTTGGCACAGGTTCACCGTCTGGTGGGCAAGGAAGGAGGATGGCTCTTCCCCCCAGACTGGCAAAGTCCTCCTGAAGGCCGAGTCCTCTTCGGGAGAAATCCCCCCGGAGTTGGCTGCGACCTTAGATACTGTGAGGGACCACAGATCTAGCCAGGAGACGGCCTGGAAAGCTGCCATGGCGGTAGATTCCAGGCCTAGTGCCTCTTGCTGCGAGAACCAGAGGTTCTCGGACAGGAGCTGTTGCAGAGACACACCCGGAGTCAGCCTAGCTAACTCTTGGGTTGACCTGTTTGGGCGGCATGGGTTCTTCAGATGGCACGTAAAACCGCCGCTGTCGTAGCAGAGGAGGTGAAGCAGCTTGTTCGACCTGCCAGACTTGAGCGAACCGTCTTGCCCGGAGACAAGCGATTCAACCTGGTCCAGCAACTGAGTCCGCAAGCTGTGAACGCGGCAAACCCACCGTCGGTCTGGGTTCCCTCTTCGGGCCCCAGAACGACTCGAGCCGGGACGTGGGCTCGGATGGTGGGAGCGGCGATCCTTCCCCGAGGTCGTTGTGCTGACGAATCAGCGCAATAACCTCGGCAAAGTTCCCTCTGGATCTCGGCGTGATAGCATCCTGTGGAGTCGGACCGTCCAGTCCCTCAAACAGGGAGCATCTCCCGAGACCCTCCTCCCTCAAGGAGAGGAGCAGCGACAGCCCCCTCTCGGTCTCCTCCAACCAACCTTTGCGTACTACCTGGCTGGTCCGAGAACCGAGCCCGGTACGTACGACGACGTGGCGGGATCCTGAGGGGGCGCACCCCTCACGATCACTCCTCAATACCTCGCCCCTCATCGGTGTAACCCGAGGAGGTTGAAGGTAATGGGGAGAGGCAGACCTGACGCTCCCTCCTCGCTCGCTGGCAGAACCAGTGGGCTTGGAGGACTGCAGGCGATCGCCAACCCGCGGTGGTGATCGAGCTGCAGACCTAGTCGAGCCGTCTCGCTGTGGAGAACGGCTGGACCGAGAACCAGCGGGAGCGGCCCCGGTCTCGTGTGTCAGAGGAGCTGGTGCTGGTCGCCGTACCCGATCGCTCTCTGCGAGAGCGACGGTCAGGCGACCGGCGAGCTCCACTGTCTACTGTGAGATCGGTGCGTATCCTCACGTTGCGTCAGTTCGCTGGTACCAGCCGTGGCTGGTGCCGGCGAACTGGGGGGGACCTCTTCCCAGCCTCAGCCCGTTGGCCGGTCATGGACCGTCACGTCCGCCGCCCGGGTAGCCAGCTGCTCGCCGTGAGAGCGAGAGCTGGTCTGGTGAGAGCCGCGTGAGCGGCTGTCACCAGTCTTCCACTCCGTGCCGTGAACCTGACGCTGAGCGGACTCAGAGGTCTGGTTCCTGGCTGCACGGTCACTGTGAGGCGACCGTACACTCGGTACCCTCTCGCGAACGAGCGGCCGAGCCGGATCCTGCTGCTGTGGCCGAACCACTGACAGCAGGCGAGGAAGTGCCCGGTGTTAGCCGGCACCCCCCCCTCTGGTCCCCGTAGTCTTCTTCCTTGCGGGAGAAGAGACGGGTCCTGCTCCCGAAGGAGCAGGGGCGACCAGCGGAAGAACCCTCCGTCTCACCGGAGCGAGACGGGCCCTTAGAAGTTCCCGAAGGAGACTTCTTTTGGGGGGGGGTGGGGGGGGGGAGGCAACCTTCTTCTTCTTAGGCGGTGGGGCCTTAGAAGAAGAAGGGGAAGAGGCGGCAGACGACGACGACGACGAAGAAGACGATGAAGACGACGACGACACCTTCCTCCTCTTCTTCTTCTTCTTTCGTCAACCTCCTCAGACCGACGTCAGATCTGTCATCCAGGACAGAGCCGGGGCTGCTGTTGCCGAAGCAACAGGGCCGGACGTACCTGTCCGAACAGACCAGCATCGAGACAGCGGCGCCAGGAACAGGAACAACATCAGCAGGTGCGAGCATCACAGGAACGGCAGTCGAGACGGCAGGAACAGGAACAGGAACAGCAGCGGTGGTCACGGCAGGTACGGCAGGCTGTGTGGGCGGTCCAGGTGGTCGAACCAGCGGCACAGACGTCCTCGGTACCGGTGGGGAGGTCCAGGGGCGAGCTCTTCGGGCACATGAAGTCCGGTCGCGGCAGCACGGCAAACCCAGGTGCGGCATCACACTCCCCCCGATACGGCGACTGGCCCCTGCACCGATGTTGTTGGGTGTCACAGAGACCCGCGTGCTGGGTGTACACCAGTGAGGAGGTGACGCGTAGCCGGGTGTTGTAAGGGTCGTGGTGGTGGTTGTGACCGTTGCATGAGTGACCGCCACGGAGCCAGCGAGATGATAGAGCAGCCCCTGGACACTCGGCACACCCTGCAGCCCCAACGATGCCCACACCTGTCCGAGGTCATCCTTCACGGCAACCGCACCTGAGGAGGCAAAAGTCGGGTGATTAGAAGGATCCTCTACCCGCTCGCGCGAAGACGAGCGGATAGAGGACCCAGAGTACACTCTACGTCAGGGTATCTAGCGCCCTCTCCACACTCGACACGTCAGGAGAGGAGAAGGACCTACCACACCCCCCCGAAGGGGAAGGCCGCGAGACGTGGAAGTTGAGCGGGCGGCAGGAAAGAAGACGAAGTGTCCGTTCACCAAAGGAGTCGCAGGAGAGCTTTCCGACGACTCCTTTGCAGGCCTTCGCTTCTTCCTGCCCTCATACAAAGTCCACTGCGCCTCCGACCAGTCATTACATACATCACAGGGCTCGGCCCCGGGTGAGGCGCTTCGCGCCCCCGACACCGAGCACACAAAATATGAGGGTCAATCTCTGGGAACGATCTAAACTTCCCACATTTACGCCCTTCGATACCCGGCAAAGTCTCCTTGGGGTAGCGAGGCGAGGAGATTCCATCATAATTCAATTGAAGGCAGTAATTATTATGCAAAGAGAGAATGATTGTACTTACAATACTCTTTCATACACAATTACAACCAAATACTCAGAAAGCAAACGACGAGCAGCGGCAGAGAGCGTCGAACACACACGTCCATCCACTGTGAGGCCGAAAGCAAAAGTGGTTTGTTTACCTCCCAGTCGCGCGCGCGCGCCTGTCGGACAAGCAGTTAACTACCGAACCCCTTGTTCGAAAGCTTACGACCTATCCAGCTGCCGCTAGTACCTTCCTATTGTAAAAGGACCTCAGGTTTGTATGCCGTGTCGGAACAATCACGAATTTTAAGTTGAATTTGGAGTGAATTAAAAACAAAATGTGTAAAATTCCAATCAAATAAGCACTGTGGAGTTTCATTTATGATGGCAGTAAGGATAAAACCACCGATTACAAGGTAAAAATGCATTTGTTCAAAACATGGCCCCGGGAGTAAGACTTCTCATACTTTCACTAGTATAGGCAACCAAAATGTTGTTTTATTATGCTGATTACAACTACAATCTTGATTAATATCAATAAACGTTACATAGGTATAGCTATACCTATACGCAAATATTGTTCAAATGAGTGCTGGGAAGACTGGGAAGAACATGTCCGCGAGTGTATGCCCGGATTGTGCACGCAACAATACCACGCCACATTGGATTTAAAAACTGCCTTGAACATATAGCCTACCTATTTTACGATGACTTCACACGCTTATTTTACTTCTTATGGCAGCTTCATACTAACTATAAGGCTACTTACCTACTACCTATACTAGGTATCTCATTTTGTTGACGAAACTTCAATCTTTTCAATGGTGTACTTAAATATTGAATTGTATTGTTTCATTAATTAAATTTCGCATGAAAAAAAAAAAAATGTCTGCACAGCGGTGCTTTACCCTAGACCTAACACAGCCTGGGGTGCTGGGGCCCGGCCTTACCTACGGTGCTGGGTCCTAACTTAACCTGATGAGAGGGGCTTTTCATACGACAATGGGTAAGAAAAATGGGCTAGGGATAACCAACTGATAGTAATGCGCCTGCCTTTGGGTCCCATATGATGCAATACCTAGGTACTTAACTAGGTAGGTAGTCTATGTCTCAATTGCCAAAATTTATCGCTCCCGTAATTTATAACATGGACAAATCAATAAACTGCAGTAAAAGCAATCATACCTTCTTCACAGCCGTTATTTCGTAAATAAAATAATAGGGTCCAATGACTTTCGGAACAGTAGTAGGTAGTATGGCAAGTCGCCTTGTTGAAGGGAGTAATAGTTAGTAGTTGTAGTAAATGGTCATTGTCTATGAGACGGCTCCCTAGCTCGTCCTATTTGTCCCTTGCCCGTGCTTGTTAAAGTTTGTCTCCGTAGTACCATAAATTTTTATTCATTCCTTTCTATAATCAATTTCTTCTTACGGTAGAAGTTCTTTTTGAGCATGTGGAGGGCATACCTGTTTAACAAAACATCTATATTTTTATGCTCGCTTTACAATATTCCAGCAGTAGCAGCAAATGCATTAAAGGGCTAACGTAAAGTAGGTAACATTATTATGATCATGTATGACACTACATCTCATTTTCCTTATTTGGATCATAAAAAACAGGATACCTGACGTTCACTTTTTATCATATAGTTCCAAATTTTCCATTCCTTTCACTTTCCAGTTATTTGGCAGAGGTTTGGACATACTCATATATCTTTCAGTATGGTTAGCTGTGATGTTTGAAACCAAATCCCAACTAAGTGAACACTGTCATAAATTTTTTATTTTTTGCTAATCAATTGTCGAATCATTACGCTCACTTCCTAATTCACTTTGTATTATTATTATTATTATTATTATTATTATTATTATTATTATTATTATTATTATTATTTTATTATTATTATTATTATTATATTATTTATTATTATTATTATTATTATTATTATTGTCACTGCATTCATGGGTACAAGTGGTGTGTGGATTTAGCACAAGAATTGGATTTCCCCTAGCTTAATATACACAAAGTCCTGGTGTGTGACCAAGTGTGAATGAATGACTTAGAAAAAATAAATGAAACCGAAATAACTAATAATTTCAATGTTTGTTTCAACGTACCCTATACTGCAAATATTGCCAATCTGATCTCACTGGGCCTAGTTAATTTTGACACAGCTTTTGAATTTTTATATCTTCCAATACAAGCATAAAATAACCTGTGTCCCTTTCACTCCGTCTTTAGCTAAGACTCTTCTAGAATCTTCTTCTTCTTCCTAGCTTAAACCTATTTTTATGGGGTCGCCGTTGTGAATGAGTCGTCTCCATCGATTTCTGTTCTGTGCCTCGTTCTCATTTATACCTTTTAATACTATATCTTCCCCTACACAATCACGCCATCCCTTTCTTGGTCTTCCCTTCTTCTTTCTACCCGGCACTTCCATTTCCATCGTGACTTCCAACATGACGTTCCCCACTTCGTAACAGGTGTCCATGCCATCGAAGCCTTCCCTCCTGTATTTTCTTCGATATTTCAACTACCTTTGTCGATCCTCTTATATACTCATTTCTAATCCTATCTTCCCTTGTTACTCCCGACATCCATCTCAACATTCTCATTTCTGCTACATCCATCTTCTTCTCTGTTTTCCTCATACTTGCTGTTTCTGTTCCATAAAACATTGCTGGTCTGACCACCGTCCTATGAAACTTTTCCTTCAATTTCAGAGGACCTTCTTGTCACAGCTATTCCATCCTGCCTGAATTCGATGTCTCACCTCTAGAATATAGTGCAAATAAATCAACCACGTAGATTCTTATACAAAATCTTGGATATGGTATAGGACTGGTTTCGAACTCGCACGTCTTCACATTTCATGCCATTCAATACAAATGATGTCTAGCCTAAAAGCATATAATGTGTGTGGACAGTAGTGGATTTAGGGGAATGCCGCCCCTGTGTAGAAACAATTTTACAAGGTTCCATTGAACCTCCTGTATTACTCTCCCTTTTTATACTTTCCATCCATTTTTCTCTCTCTCTCTTTTCCCCTAATCCCCTAATAGACGATCAGCTCAGGTCTGTCTGACAGAAATAGGACATCCATCCCATCAATGAAGCACGTTCGAGACGTCATGAAAGGAATCTGCAAAGAACTTATGAGTTATGACTTCATGTAATTAGAAGAAACGAAAACCACAATAAACGAAATTATAACAATGAAAATTAACAATTTCCTATTTGCCTAATATATTATATATATATATATATATATATATATATATATATATATTATGAAACTGTTAATTTCATTGTTTTATTAAATATATTAATTTTGAATGATCCATCAACTCTGTGGATGAACCAATGATGTTGATAAGGATTAATGTAAACATCGCAATTGCAAAGTCACTGATGCCAATGCCTTCTGTGCTCAAGCTTACTTGCTGAAACTCCTTAACAGGTGATGTAAATGTCGTTATTATTACCATAATTACTCTTAAATTTGTGTTCTTTAATTGTTAAATATTTAATGAGTTTTATTGGCACAGTGCCGTCCTCAGATGCTGTCATAAAAAACAGCTGATCTAAGCGAGTGATCTTTCGGACGGGGGACACAGCACGGTAATCTTATCATCTACCTGTATAGCATATCCTATTTAAACCCTTCATCGTAGGATTCTGTAAGATACATGTAAGCCTCCTAGAACAGTAACTTGTCACAAAGTAGGAGGAAAATTAAATGGGAGTTAAATGTTAGTATAGAATTTTTATGAGGGATGTTGTTTGCGAAGTAGGGTACCGGTAGGTTAGCTAGTGACCACAGTCAATTACCTATTTTATATACCTAAGGCTAGCCTAAGACGAGATGGGTATCTTTAAACGATTTATTTTAAATCTAGAGGCAGATATTGTTCAAGGGAGATCAAGATGTTGGACAGGTGTATGGGAAGAGATCTAGGTAGTAGCCTACCTACCTAGGTAATTAAATTTAAAAGGCAAAAAGCAGTTGACAGCTGGCGAGCCTAAGAGGCACTGCAAAGAATACTTAAGTAATATGAATGCCCACCTGTGCTGGTAATAATGATATATGAACTGGATATTGGTACGGCAGCCGTATCCCTATTGGTACGGCTGTGAATTGCGCATCGCGAACCCTTGTTTTACCTCCCTCTGGCATATCAGTGACAGCAAGAAAATGACGATCTAGTTTTTGCTGAAAAACAGATGTTATCAGGTTTCAACAAGCTGAAAATGGCAATAGCCTAGTGTAGACATCTATGAAGAGTCAAACTTTCAGAAATTGTATACTATACGTAGGTCACAAACAATCGAATCGGCCTGAAAAGAGCCCCGAAGAGGAGATTCAAAGAAGATTTGAAGCTTAGCTAGTAAGGTTGCAGCAGTCAGTAGTGCATCCAATATGGGAAACATGCTGTTAATATAGACCTGATTTGGATGATTACTTACAATTGATTAGGCCGTTTACCAGAGGATCGACTTTGGTAGTTTTCCTTACTACCATGAATACAGAAGAGCACGATTTCTGTGTACTTCAAGTCTGTTTTGAATCTCCTCTTCGGAGCCCTTTTCAGGACCGATTCGATCATTCGTGACCTACGGATATACAATTTCTGGGAGTTTGACTCTTCGTAGACGTCTATGTATTGCTTTTTTCAGCTCGCTGAAACCTGAAAACATCTGTTTTTCGGCAAAAACTGATTACACGGTTCAGAGGAGATTTAAAGATTTTAAGTACGCAGATAGATTAGTTTAGTTGTATTTTTCATCTATAGTATAGTCAAAATCTAAGTATGTTTAAGTATTATTGTGATTTTTTTATATTTTCATTTACTGTCAAAATGTTTTGGTACTTTGGTGATGACAGTATGGTGCTTCACTTTGACATTTTGAATTGAACATGTTCAGCGAAACAATTCAGTTCGACTATTATTACTACTGTCGCTGATCTTCTAGTGCCGTACCTACAGTGGTCCCCCCGTATTCGTGGGGGATGCGTACCAGACCCCCCCGCGAATAGTTAGAATCCGCGAATGTTTGGAACCCCTATAAAAACGCTAAAAACAGCCTATTTTGTTAGTTAAAACTTAAGAAAAACCACTAAAAATTTTCATAATTGGTTTTTTTAATAGTTTTATCACAAAAAGTGCATTTTATGATGAAATTGATAACAAAAACCAGGAATTTGTGGATATTTCTCATAGAAAAATACCGCGAATGCACAAATTTTCTGCGAATAATGCAGGGAAATGTTCCTGAGAGAAATCCGCGAATGTGTGAGTCCACGAATCCGGAGAACGCGAATACGGGGGTCCACTGTATAGCTCTTAGCAACAGTGTACGGCAACTGCTGCATGATTAGCAAACTGCCGTACCTACAGCAAGTCAATAGCGCAATACGGCACCATGACAGAATCTGACATACCCCCTCTACACTGTTATTTGTACGGCAGGAAGTCTGAAATTGACGCATGCGCAATTCACTGCCTTACCAATATCTATCGCAATCAGGGATACGGCGCCGTACCAATATCCTGTGCCTATAATTTATATTGTATGTACAGTACAGTACGTACTATCAATGAGCAGACCTTTTACAACTGTGCTAATTTCTCCACAACCACACACACACACACACACACATAAGTGTCAACATACTTTTTGTATGTTGACACATGAAAAATGAAATAAGATAGGATTACTGATAATTCATTTTTTTTCAGAGGAGCGACAGGAATTCATTAAGAGGTGCTAAAAGTGAAAGATTTGGAGAAAGACTATAAGACAGGAGGCTGAAGCAGTTCAAGTTAGCACATACTGATAGGAACCCATTTAACCATGATATTCTTATTGGTGACAGTAATTGATTTGATAGTGGCTGCTCCATATACCTTTCCATTCATCGCCCATTCAAGGAGATAAAAACATTTCGGAAATAAGCCACAGTCAGTACAAAGGTAAGGGTATTTGGTAGCTGAGAATGATTTTAGTGAAGCATAAGACTACCTTATTTTTATTTTTTCATACAATAGTGAATATGAAATTTCCTATTTTCGTGGTTTATTTCACTCATATTTATCTTCAGATTCATATCAGGTTGTTTGTTGTGTTTTACAATGGTTAAGGCAACCAGAGTTATCTTGTGTTATGATCAACACAGAAAGTACATTTGTGATGTCTACCGGTAATATGATTAAAAATTTAAGCTTTTTTATGCTTTGGTTGAAAACGTACAGATATGTGCTTTACTTTTGTGCTGTCTTGTTATAGATTAGTACTTACTGGACGTATTGAATTTTCTACCCTCTCTGACAGTCATATTAAGTAATCTTACAAGCAAATTGAAAATGTTACCAGTCACATTAGAAGCTACAGATTATGTAGGTGCTTGAAAACCATACCAATGAATTATGTACAATTAATCTTCAGTAGAAATGCTTTTAGTCATTCTCCACATCCAGAATTAATGTCAGTTATTAGCTATTGGTTCCATACATGGAAGATACACCCATAACTGTTAATTTCTTGTGTTTTTCATTCTGTGAAAACTTATCGTATCCTGAATTCGGTAGTACGTACTTATGAAAATATCTATGTTTTGAATTAGTTTCTTCATGGTACTTTATTTCTAGTTAAAGCTTAATACAATCCTGTGACAAACCACAACTTGGAAACTCATCACAGTATATACTATAATGAATTCACACTTCACATTTTTCAGATTAATGTAACTCTTCAGTACCTGAAAACTCTATACTGTACTGTATCTAGGTTCAGTGGATAAGCTGAATTAAACAAAATTTTTGTAATGAATGTTGTTTTCTGATCAGATATAGGGCTAAAACTAAACTTTTATGACAGGAATTCAAACTGACCTCCTAATTTTGTCCTCTCTTCTCTCTCTATCTTTCGCAGGGGTGTTTTGGCAGATAACCGACATTCATTGGGATCAGCAATATAGCACTGATGGCGATGAGAGGAAAATGTGTCACAAAGAGTACTCTTCTTCTGGAAAAATTAATGGAAAATTTGGAAATTACCTCTGTGACTCTCCTTGGCCATTAGTGAGAAATGCCATCCAAACAATGCGAACAAATTGAAAGCACTCCAGATTTCAATTTTAATGGACAGGGTGAGTACTTGCAGTACACATAAGGAGGGAATGATGTAACTGTTTACTTACATTATCTGAAAGCCATATTGTTTGCATAAAATATACACTGGTGATTAATCATTCAAAGCTCCAAATTTTGAGCGTCAGTGAAGTTATTTCTTGGAATGCCAAGAAAGGCAAAGAACAAATATTCTTGCTCTGTGGAATTTGATGCACAATATGAAACTTTCATTATAGCAGTTTAGAATTTGATGTTTGCATTATTTTGCCTGTTTTTAAGAGGATCTTGTTTGTTCTGCATTATAGTCGACCTCCATTCGTGAACTCATGATTTGCAGACTCACCTATTCGCGGATTTTTTCTGTTGACTGTATATATCCATTATTTGCAGAAAATTTGCTTATTTGCAGTATTTTTCATTGAGAAATATTCACAGAATGCTGTATTTTCATATAATTTTTGGGACTAAATGCCCTTTTTATGATGAAACTATCAAAATACTCATGTATGTTTATACCTGCAAATAGCGGGGGTCAACTGTAATTTAGAACAAACAAGATCTTCTTAAAAACAGAAAATAATGCAAACATGAAATTCTACACTCCTATAATGAAACCTTCATATACTTTTTCAACAATGTAGTAGAGGAAAATATGGTGACTGCCAGTTGCTCACAAGTTAATACTATTATGTTTGTACTTAACAAAGTAACACCTAAGGGATTACATATCTCCTAAAGCTGAATGAGTATTTATTATTGTAATTCAGCTTTGTGCAGAGTACAAAATAGATTCTTGATAATACGTATAATATTATGGGCCTTTAAAATGAGGTTATGAAAACTTCATGAGTAAATAAAGCACAGGCAATACAGTAGTATTATAGAATCCAACCAGGGGATTGCAAAATTCTGTGACTGAATTTTAACACTGGGGAAAACAGCACCCTGAAAAATAGGTTAGTGGATTTCAAGCATATTCATAAAAACACTGCCATAAAATGTGAATTTCATGAAAGTTTGAAAATACGTACAGTAAAATTTTCTTTCATAAACTAAAAGGAACTGATCAGAAGCAAGGCAAATTAGGTTAGTATTATTATTATCTGATAAATAGCAGAATCTTTTATTAGAGAGCAGTGCAACTGGGCTGAAGGGAATTTTACTGACAAGTTGCATTTGCGTTCATTATCTCGCAACTTTATGCCTTAGAGTGCAGTGTTTTAGGTACATTTACTGAAAATCCTCACACTAATACATACTACAGTATTAAAGAAGTACTAAATTATTTGTAAATGCTGTGGATATATCAAAATTTCACATCTTTCAGGTCTGTGAGGCATTCACAGGCATGTCACCTAAAGTTTATTGATTTTACATTTAAGGCAGAAAGAAATTTGATGGCTGATATTATTTGAATATTTGTGTGCTTTCTTAGCTTATACACTTATACATATTATATTAATTGATGTACAGGGATAATGTTCCACATGTTTGATGACCCAGAACCTGATTTTTTTCCCACAATATTCCGTACTGTAAACAACATCACAACAGAGCTACGAACTTCATTCAGTGAACATGTACCAATTTTACCTGTGCTTGGAAATCATGATGCTTTCCCAAAGGTATGACAGTCTTGGAATAATGTATTGCAACATGGGAATTTCTTTTTAATTCTTTTGTCAACCATTTTTTATCAGGTCTTCCAGGTCTTAAACTAACAAGGCATTTAAAGGAACAAATTACGTATATGCTCAATTTATAAAAGCTCTTCAGGGAATAGAATTTTATTCAAGAATATATCCCCTTCGTTGATAAATGCAGGTACAGCAGTTCTTGTAACTGTACAACACTATTCAGAAGGTCACTTTCAAATGAAACTACACCTTGACCTATTCAGTAATAGTATTTGATGAAACATATTTAAATAAGTGTCTCATAATGTTTACAAAGTCCAGCACCAGTTTTTGTAGGTGCAAGGGACAAGTGTTGAGGCAAGTATTGAAGTTTAATCTTGAAAATGTTTTTTGTTTGCAACATTAATGTATGGTTGTAACTTACAATAAAAAAAATTAATTTTGTGATCTTCAGCTTGCTGCCATTTGATCAGGTCTGACTTGTACTACAGGGTTACCAAGCTCTAAATGAGAAATGTTTGTCACTCGTGCCTGATTCTTGTCAACCTAAAACATAATTTCATGAAAATCTTAGCACACTTTTTTTGTGTAAGTTGTAACTTTTAAAAGTGATGAAATGTTACTTACAGGCTTAACACATCTGTGATATCGAGTCCCATACACTGATCACTGTTATTCATGCTACGGGAGACATTGAGTTGTAAATGAAAATAAAATTTTTTTTTACTCTTAATATGTTTGGTATTTACTACAGCCATAATCAATCATGTTTATAAATGGTATCAGTGCAGATATACTTTTCAAATACAATTACAGATCCATTACCAAACCCTTCATCTTTCATCATAACCTCTCTCTAGAGGGCACTGCATACTGTGTCTTTTAAGACATATTGCAAACTATGCTGTTGGCATTGTTGCAAGGCTCAAAGCTACACTGTTTATTAATTACAGGATGATTTTCCAATTGCTGGGGAAGAATTTTATGGCCAGTATCTCACAAAGGGTGGATGGTCTCTTGTTTTACCAGAGGATGCTCAAGATGATTTCGAGAAGGGAGGCTTCTATGAGTACAGTCTACCAAGCAATGTGACAGTGAGTACTCGTTTTATTTCTTAATGTTTGCTATCAGTGTCCTTCTTTTACAGTGTTTTTATACTTGATAATGCTACTTTGTAATACATACTGCACTTTAATTACATATTACCTTAGTGGTTGTAAAACGGTTTTAGTTCTTTGATGCTGTCAGTCCTCCTAATCTCTTCCATCCTGATGGGTTTTTGGCTTGTTCTCTATAGTACTAGTATGTAATTAGTTTTAACAAATGAGGGTGGCTATTTTAATACAGATTATAAATTTCACTAACTAGGTGGACCATGTCATATATGCTAAATAGGAGAAGTTTTCGTACTTGAAGAATATTTTAATATCATTTTAACTTAATTGTAATCACCAAAGCATCAAAAGTGGCCATGACTTGAATTAAAGAACCAAAGGCCAGTAGGTCCTATAGCCTTATTGTGAAAACCTTTGACATCATGATGAGAAAAATCACTACTGATGGAATGAAAATTAGATGGAGGTTAGCGTGGGTTTTCATTTACTAGCAGCGCCTTTTAAATTATGTTGTACAATTGTGGAATATATATGTGAGACCTTTATGATCGAGTTATAAAAGCATATGTTACCTCACTTTTGCAAAGGCCTTCAATTGGAGAACATGTGGTAAAATGCAGAATAAAATGGGTACTAGCAGTTGGCTGTAGGAATTCATAAAAAATATTGGTTGAGTTCCCGATATTTTACTGCTTCGATGTGTTTGATCTGGTAACTTTTTTATAATCACTGAGCTATAGTTAGTATCCATATTGTGTTTGTGTTTACAGAAATTATCATGCTAACTTCAGTTTGGTAACCTTACAGTAATATACTGTAAACACTGTCAAGAATATTGAAAAAAAGCACATCAAACATAATCGCTCAGAAGCAAATCCGTATTTCCTTTTAAATTCAGCATCCAGACTCATGTTAGCCAGTTTTGGGATTTGAACACAGTACTTAGTATGGTAATGTACACAGATACGTATATGAGAAATGCTTCATATTTCACAAATATGGAATGATAAACAAGCACAACAGGTAAAAAGAATATATGTATACTCTCCCAATAAATATCTATTTCATTGTAATTTGGCATTAAAAGTTTTTATTTGCTCCAGGTGAGCTTTGAACCTTCTACCTTTGTGTGACCGCCCACTGCTCTTCGACTGCACTACCAGAAATATTGTTTAGTCCTGTGTACAGGAATTTTGATGTTGTGATTAATAAGGTATTGTCACCTTTATTGTAAAATTGTTACGTTTAAATGCATGTGTAGTTAGCAGTACATGTATGTGTAATGTAACTACCTGTAGTTGTAGATATATATAGGAATTATATTGCTAATTGGGAAAATAAAAAACTTTGACTTTTTGTTTTCATTGCAGGTTTTGGTTTTGAATACAAACCTTTATTATGGTCCGAATGATTTACTTCAGAATGTTAGTGATCCTTGTGGACAATTTGCTTGGATAAGAGAAAAACTTCAGATTGCTGGGGAGGAAGGCAGGAAGGTAAGAGAGTTTTTTCATTATTATTTTTAACTTCATGTGAATATTGTGTTCATTCTGTTTTGAAATTCCTCATCTAGACCTGCATTATTTGTATCAAGTGCAGATCATCACCTTAAGCATTCCTGAATAACCAGTGAGGCCAAATACTAAATCCAGCAAAAAATGTGTTAGAATTAAGATTGATTTTCTCCTGTAGATTCTGTCTTCCATCATAATGATTTAAAGTCACTCACTTCATATCTCAAACTTTTGTCTTAGCACTCAGTATCTTTCGCAAACTAACATTCTCCTATGTTCCAGCATAAGACCCATTGCTTATTTATTTCAGTGAATGTTTCTTTTAGAAATTAATAATAAACTACTGTAGAAATAAATACTGTATTTTTTATTACTGTAATGGTACTTCTAAATTTCTCATCACCAGGTAATAATTGCTGCTCATGCTCCTCCTGGATACTTTGAAAGATTTGCTGCTGTCCCATTCTTCTCTGTATACTACAATGACATTTACCTGGACCTTCTAAATGAATTTGAAGAGGTGATAATGGCACAGATATATGGCCATGAACATACAGATAGTTTCAAGTTATTTACTACAGCAACTGGTAAGTTTTCTTGTAATTTCTCTTAATCTTCTAAATTGTTTATAGCATGATAAAGACTTTATATATATATGTACTACGTATGCTTTCATTAAAGTCTAACAGGACAAATAATTCAAGTGTCTAGTTTAGCCAAAACCTAAAGGGGTAATGTAAAGAAACTGGAGAGGGAAAGCTGGATCTAATTCTTTTGAGTTACAGGGTAAGTAATCTAAGCTGTCTATAAACAAGGTACTATTACATTGTCAAATAAAATGGGAGAATTGCATAGGAGAGTAGGTAGAAAATAATAGTGTAGGGACTGAATGGGCTTTGCTATACAAAAAGTAACCAGAGTTACAGTCGATTTGGGGTTCCTTAATCCGGTCATAAAATGCTAATTATCCATCTCAAGCGCTTTCCAGAAGAAGGAAACTGTTCTAAGACAAGGCCTACTTAATTGACAATATGCCATCACTTGAGGGGCCAATAACAGTATTTATTTTTTCACTGGATTGTATCATTTATTTTCATCAATGAGTTTGGGCTAGAAATTGGGCATTTTTATACTAATTCATTTAGATGATTAGAAACTTAATCATCCTTATCATACCATGTTATCAAAACAGTTTAATGTGTTTTTTTTTTTTTTATTATTATTTTTTTTTTGTACTAAAAGTCATCCTTTACTCATAATCAAATCTCAGTTCTTTTGTTCAATTTACATGTTCAGTGTTAGAAACACAGAACAATAGTGGTATAAAGAAGATATAACAGCATTTTTGTCACATCTACATTGCATCCCAAGTATTTTTGCCACATCTACATTACATCCCAACTCTAGTCAAGTGTTAATGTATCAAATCTGGGAAAAGCAGCAACACCAGAAACATGCATGTTCATAGTCATTTTGATTTCGCTATAGTGGCTAAGGGTTAAAATCACCCCAGGTTACCATGTAAGACAGGACTTCATGCAGAACTCTTGAAGTTATTTTTCAACCCAGCACTTACTGCCATGTCTTGATAATACATTCTCTTAAGAATAGTATGTTGAATTGCATGTGCGGTTTGGAGATAATATTCAACATCCTTCATTTCTGGTGCTTATGCAGTGCCAGGGGTTGGTCACAAAGCTATCAAATATTAATAAAAGTAACCTTAGATTCAAAAGTGTGAGATTAAGATGGAGGTAGTATACTTGAATACCTGTGATGTTTGAGCAAATTTTAATGCCAGATAATCTCTAATCAGATCAACCAATCTGTCATTAATGATTTATTCATGAATATTTAAGATTCTTGCAGCATTATTCAACAAATACATGAAGAGACTACAAAGGGAGCCAAATTTGAAAGCTCACCAGTCACTAAAAACTCATGAGGAACAATGACTTCGACCTACGCTTTTTATTATGGTTAACAAGAAATGATTTAAGTAATTTATTGAAATACTTCTTTTATCATAGTAAGAAGGAATTAGGATTATTTTCCTCTAAAAGGAAAAACACACTATATGTTGTACTATTACACTTGCTTGATGCAGATTTGGCCTGCTAAAATTTCACAACTTTAAGATAAAAGGGAAGATTTTAGTTTCTTTGAAGGCATAGATAGTATTTATGTACTTTAACCAAATGAGATACTGTCCCAAGTCTCCTACATTTCATGAGATGGTTACTGACATCGTGAGGGCAAATTTTTTAAAATTATTTTGCCTTACACATTATGCTCAATAGTTTTTTAGTTTGCCAAAAATACGCATGTCATTCATCTTATGAGGCAGTTTGTTAGAACACATCATCAGGAAAGAAAAGTTGTTTGGGAGCATAATATACTAGGTATACTGTATTGCTATTGTATAGAGTTTGATTTTATGTACATGTAATAAGCTTGATTATGTATAATGGAATAATTATTTCAAATCCCTGTAAGCGAAGGGGGCCAGATATGAGGGTGTACTTCTTTTAACTAACTGTAGCTATATCTATTAGCTTTGTTCTGTTCTCTGTTATTTACATTTTATTGTACAGTACTACTTGATTCATAATAATATTGTTAATACTAATTGAGCCTTTAATTTATAGATTATGGTCTTAGTGGAATTGAAGTAGAACCATTCTTGCACATCATATTGTCTTTTGTATATTGTTGGAACCTTGCATTGGTATTTTTATATTTTCAGGTGAAGTGAAGAGTGTAGGTTTTTTAGCACCTTCATTAACTCCATGGTACCCAGCCCCAGTACCAGGGGGTACGCCTGTAAATCCTTCTCTACGTTTATATTCATATAATTCATCAACGTTGTTGGATTACACTCAGTTTCATCTCAATTTAGCAAAGACGTATAAGCTCTCATCCTCTCTTTCGAAAGATGATTAAGGTCTTTCTAAAAGAGCCAGAATGGGAAGAGTTTTACCAAGCAAGGAAAATGTTCAAGCTGGAAAGTCTTGATGCTAATAGCATGGCAAGACACTATCAAAATTTAGTTGACAATGATGAGCTATTTCAGACTTATTATCTCCTAAACTCTGCAGGTTACAATCATGGTAAGTGTGTTGGCTGTTGCAAAAGGACTCAACTTTGTGCCATAGCCAATGTTAGGATAGAGGATTTGAACCACTGCATGAATAACAATGAGACAAATAACTGTCACACTTTGAACAAGACATTTTATCTTGACCACGTGCATTCAGATCTATCACCTCCCTTCAAGTGCGCCAATTTTTGTTGTAATTGTGGGACATTAGGTATGAGTCTCATGGTAATTTTAACTGTAAGCTTGGGTGTGTGGTTGTCAACGTTGTCATTCGTAGACATCGTTTGATGAGACAAGAGAGAGGCATTCAGGTATCAGATTTGGAATTTCTCTCTGCGTCCCAAGGGTTATCATCCATTTTAATATTGTGTTTCTCCAAAAAATGACACAAAACCATTACTGTCATTGACAATGTTATGATTGTTATATTTCCTTTAGCTGAGCTAGGTGTGCAAATTTTTCTCCACTCCTTACTCTTGTGCAATCTTTCTGCCTGAATTCTCACCTCATTCAGGTCCTCACTTGTGCCCTTTCTCTATAAAAATCATCTGGGCTTTTATGATGGACTTCAATAATGGTATTTCCAAATCTGCCAGCTTAATTGTTCCTCCCCTCTTTAATTACATGCCAAGCCATCTTCATCTTTGAGATAACACTTTTATATTATTAAAACATATTTCTTGTAGTCATTGGCTTTAGGTTAGTAAGGATTGCTAATTTACATCGTATGAGATGCGAAGGCCAGCTCTGCAGAATTAGTTGTTCCAAGTACAAAGTATATATGCAATTTGCAATTCAAAGACATTGACAACATTGTTAGAACTGCAAGAAGATGAATGTCAGAACTGCAAGTACTATGCCTACAAGCAGATGAATATTTAACCGGGTCCAGGGAGCTTAAGTAGAATTGAGTAGCAGTTAAAACTAGTATTGTTAGATGTACAGGTTAATTTGGTATGGAGTTGGCAAGTTTTAGGAGTATGTCCACCCAGCACAAAGTTTATATACCCTCTTTAGTATGGGTTGTATCATCTTTATTAGTGCGCAGCAGTCTCAGGGTACACAAGATACTTAGGCTTTATTTGTCTGGCTTACTTTGCATTTCCTCGTTGCTGTAAAAAGAATGTAAATTGGGTATTATAGACTGTATCATCATCATACTGTTATACTGTTTGAACCGGACCAACAAGTCACATTTTTAGACCTAAGGCTCGCTAAAAAGACGTATTCTTAAAGGTTTAAAAATTGGAGCAAGTAAAGTTAAAAAGAGGTTTGAAAGCTTGGTAGAAAAAGATTAAAGTGAACACAGGAAAAGAAATCAATGCTGCTGGGGCTAAAGGGATGCTCCACAGAATCATGGACTACTCAAGACATGCTGTAAGTTGTATCTCCCTGCAGAGGGCAAATGGAGAGTTTATATGTAGTAATTGTTAACTTTTGTTTTAACAATCTGAGATTCTTTTATATGTTTCATCAAGTGCTTTGGTGGGGTAGGGTTGCTGTAAACACAGTATTTTTAGGAAGTCTGAATGGGTGTGCAAGTAATTTCTAATGTGTGTTTTATGTGGATACGAGGTTGTATTGTGGGGTGTTTGAACTAAAAAATGCATTGGTCACCAAGATGTCTTGTTGGGTATGGGTACTGCAGTAATGCCAGTGTAGAATAACTAAATTTTCACAATGTTTATTAACTGCCAAAGTGGTATTCTTAAGCCAATTTTCTCAACTTTTCAGACATCTTAAATGGATGTGATACATATACATACATATATACATTATATGTATATGTATATGTATAATATATATATAATATATATATATATATATATATATATATATATATATATATACCATATATCTATATATATATAAAAAATATATAGAGATATTATATATTAATTATTATAATATATAAAAAAATATAGAGATTATATAATTAATATATAAATATAAAAAATATATATATATATATATATATAATATATATATATATATTATATATATATTATATATATATATATATATATATATATAAATATATAGATGATAATTATATATTATATATATATATATATATATATTATATATAATTATATATAGATATATATATATATATATATATATATATATATATAGTTTAAGAGAGAGAGAGAGAGAGAGAGAGAGAGAGAGAGAGAGAGAGAGAGAGAGAGAGAGAGAGAGAGAGAGAATATTTATTATTATATATACAAAGATTGTAATATACAAGAGTTATGCATAACACTAACCTATTGATGTGATAAGAGCAAATGATTGGATGACTGTAACACTATTTCAGTTTTTTGTACAAGTATGACCTCTTGAAAAGAATGATTTCACAAGTTAGAAACAGGGTAAAATGTTTTATCAAAGATGAATCTTTTGAATAATTTAATGCATTAGATATTAACAATTTTCTCCTTGTTATTAGCTAAAAGCCTTATTCAGTAGCTGAAATTAGTTCAACAAAAATATTATTTATTATCTGAACAGCTATTTTAAGAGGAGAATGGTCCTCTAAAATGGCAATGACGCATCTCAAGTCTTCTGTGATTGTATCCTTTTGGACACATACTAAGCTTTTTATGACAAAGAATTAAATCCATCCTTTCTTGGAAGTGGAGAAATGCTTAGCGATATTGGTGTCGAACTTACTGTATGTTTTCAGCCAAAGGCAGTGTTTTACAATGTGATACTTATCATTATTTATTACAGACACTGAACTCACCCCTAGGTAGTGTCTTGCACAGAGCCTTTGTAGAAAAAGGAATATATAGGTGTAATTGTAATACTTTATCATACTAGGAAGGCATTATTTTAACTTTAGTGTTTCACAGTTTATTTTCTGCAGCAGTGGAAAAGGTAATGGTAATATGCCAAATACGTACAGTGTATTTCATGTTTGAAGCAGTGCTAGACTTTCAAGTTTGATTAAATTTAGATGTTGAATATCAAGAATGCTGGTTTGATGTCGTTTTCATCTCAAAAATGTTCTTGTAGATTACTGTTTCATTTTTATTATTGTTAATTAAAATGTTCTATACCTTTTCCTAAGACACTGATGTTAAGGCACTGAATGTCAATAGAACTTACTGTAATAAAGTGTTTAAGCTTTCATTGAACCATACAATACACTCCTAATATATGTGATCACTTGGAATGGTCAGTGATGTATTTATACTTAATATTTCAGTGTTATTTGTGCATTTGGAAAGTAATTTGACTGTACTCTCATTGCAGTGTCTTTGCTGAATGTATTCTACCATTGTTCATATAACTGTTAATTGGAGGTGGATGCCTGTATATTTGGATTGGATTAATTTATGTGTATAAACTATTTTTTAAAAGTAGGACTGAATGTTAAGATTAAGCAAGGTTTAAAGCAAGATATATTGTCTGAAGGTAAATAATACCTAAACAATTGATATAAATCTGTGTGATTATTTAGTAGACAGTCGGCTGGCTCCATAGGAGTTTGTGGTGTCCCAAGTATCCTAGATACAGCTCAGGTACTGATAATTCTCCCAAAAGTAACTAATATACAATAGGGTTACTTATCATCCAATTAATCACTCATCGTCTTTTCATGGAAGGGGTTCTCAGTTAGGAAAAGAAACAGCCAGTGGCAAGTAAACAAATTAACTGCTGTTAGGTCAACTAGAGGAACCACCGAGCAATTAAATGTTTACAAGAAATTAGAGTCTTGGCTTTATTCACCTCACTGTATTGAGAGTGTGTTGAAAACAAATCCCAGAAAGTAAGGGATGATAGGAAGCTGTGCATGAAAAGCATGATGTCCTTTGAGTCCCACAAATGATTCCAGTTTAAAGAAACAATTTTTGGTCAAAGAAATTTTAAGAATTTCCATTTTAAGTAACCAGGTACTAGCAGGGAATCATTTCCTAATATTGTTCATGCATCACAGTCTCTTGCAGGTTCAGTGATGTTGGCACCGTTTCCAAATTGGTGATAGTTTAATTTGACATCACAATGAAAAGCGGACATAAGAATATGGTAATTAGTACCAGCAGCCTGGGCAACTTGAAAGTGAAAACTTAGAACCAATAAAAGTTAAAAGTTGCTACCTGTAGTATGAGGTATCAACAGGGGTAGCAATGAATACCTACAGCATGTGTGCTCACATTCAGCATCATTTGAGAAATAAGGTTATTTATGGGTACAATAAAGGGATTTTGACGTAGGAAAAATCTATTTCTGGGCTTACTGCTCATGAGAGTGACCAGCCAGTAATCTGGAAGGATAGCTCAGCTGATCATTTCATGGGCATTTTCAGATTTTTGGTAATACTTGCTTTGTGATTTACTTATTAAACACTGGGTTTCAGTGAAGTTTTTTCTTCCTGAAAAGGAAATTATTTTATGCCAAAAATAGGGCAATTTACATGCAGAAATATGAAGGAATCATAACTTTCAGAGATGTCATATATAAATAGGCTACTGAAGGGTAGTTCATTTTAAACCTAAAATACTATCATTATAAATGAAGTATGTTAATTTAATTTTTTCAGCTTTTTACAGTATTTAATCAGACTATGCTAGAAAAGATGGACTATAGTATACATGTGCATATTGGAGTAAAGGTTGTCTTGTCCAAAGATTATGTTCTTGAAGCTAGTATGATTTTAAATTCTAGCCTGTTAGCCTAATACTCTTGTTCACTGATGTATGTGATCTCAGATGATAAAAAAAACAGTTTTTAATAACAATTTATAATTTTTTTTTAATGAAGTTTTTGAAATGTTGTATTACGTTCTAGGTTTCCTTGGCTTTTTGTTGGTTACCTGAAACTTTTTTGAACTCCAGAATTTGAAAGTTGATGATTTTGCTAAATTTGTGGTTAATAGTGACTAACTGGACTTAGATTTTTGAGATTGTTTCAACTGTCAAGGTTTGTTCACCTAAACGTGACTTTTTAAAACTGTGACAGTCCTCACATAACTGTTAGAAAGTTTTTTGTGATCGGTGTTCAAACATTATAAGTTTAATATACAACTGAAGATTTTTCAAAGCCTTCCGAACAAGATGACAAAGCAGCATTAATGTGGAAGTTTTCTTTATTAAAGCCTTTTTGATGCCCTCTACTATTTTGATTTTTGAAAATGGGAAATAATTGCAATTTGAGACCTGAAGTAATTGCTATTATTTTAGTAAAACAGGATTACATACTGTATCATATCCAGTTGTTTAAATTGCTTTGAAGTAATTTTCAGTTCTAGTTAATGATAGACAAAGTGTACGTATTTGAGAGATTACTTTAGTACTAATATTTTTAGCACATGGGTGTTGAAACTTAAGTAAAATTTACACGCTGAACACAATGTTTGTGCAGTTTCAGTTCTGCATGAATATCCCACTCTGGTATTGTCTAAACGGTTATTGCTTAAAATTTTGAAGCTCCACTGGAAAAAATACATGAATTTGCCGCACATTTTTCTTTTCTGCTAGATTATGCTTAGTGTCTAAAAGCTAAGATTTTGGATTTGGAATATTAGAGAATTTACTGATTTAGTGTCTCGGTTAAGAATTATGTAAATTCTAATGTTTTCAATTGTGATATGCTATTTCTACATATTTTTGTATGTTTTTTTTTTATTCCTGTGCTGTAGGGATTCATGTATTTTTCATTTATTTATTTATTTGTGAAGCACAGATTTGTATGCAAATGAAAACTTTCTGTATTTTCTTAAATATATGAAATTGTATTTTGAAACAAATATAGATTGCTGTCACAATTCAGCTGGTTTCATTTATACTATATTTATACAGTAAATGGCGACCTTGAATCTGTCTATGGCAAGAATTCGATATAGTGTTCAATAAGTCAAAGAGATTTATGTAGTGAAATGTAAATTGAATTGTGCCGAGAGCTATCGATGGTATACAAGAAGAGGATTACTTTTATAAGGTTATTTCAAGAGGTAAATTTTAAAAAGCATGGATTGTTCTACACCAAACTGACAGCAAACGAAATAGTATACTTGGTAATGTCAACTGGGCCCCTGTGACAGTGTGCACACAGAGAGCAGGTAGGAAGACTGACCCACCTGAATTAGAACTATGAGGCTGGAGATATGAAACATACCGTATAGATGGAGGACGAAGAGTCGGCAGAATTTCAGGAATTCAATAGATGGAAAAAATTTTTGAAAATGTTTGAAGAAGAAATATTAAAAAAAAAAACCGACGTAAAATTAAAATACAAGGTGTCCCTAGTTCGCACTTCTGCACGAAAGCAGTTATTTAGAGGGACACGATAAGTGACAATTGTAGTTGCAAGAAAATGCCTTAAGAATCCATTGGAGGGGTTTTGACAGCCTGTTCCCAACAGATATTACTTTAAACAATTATTGTATTTTCTTATGATTTATCAATGTGTGCTTTAAACATTTCTGACTCACGTAGTATACTAGGTCCTTACAGGTGCATGATTTTGATATCGTGCTTGTATTTCATTCGTTTTGCGTCCCCCTCTCCCCTACCTAAAATCCCTACTTTTAGAGCGGCAGCCCGGACCGTTGAGATACAACGAACGAGATACCGACTGTAACCCCTACTGGTATTTAGGAGTAGACTTGTAAACTGTGAAACTGACCGTCTGCCGAAAATATATGGGTGGCTTACTTAACAAGCACCACTAATTGGCTCGTCAGATTTTGGGTCTAGATCCAATATATGAGATACCAGATGAAACTAATATAATATATCTGCAGACTCTACTGATTATAGAATGACCAGTGACAGACATTTTGAAGGGTGGGTTCTCCCTGACAGACGCACTGAAAAGGGGGGGTTAATTGGATCTAGATCCAACTTAGGAGATACCGAGTAAAATTTACACTACAATAGCACTGCACATCCTAGAATACTGTGGTGGTAATGACAGACGTTTTAATGGGTGGTTACCCCCTGACAGACGCCCCACAACGAGTGGGGAGGGGGAGGGGGAGACAGGATCTGCATCCAACATTGGAGATACCAAGTAAAATTTGTACTACAATTGCACTGCACATCCTAGAATGCTGTGATGGTAATGCCAGACATTTTAGTGGGTAGTTACCCCCTGAGAGACACCCCACAACGAGTGGGGAGGGGGAGGGGGAGACAGGATTGCATCTAACATGGAGATAACCAAGTAAAAATCTGTACTACAATAGTTCTGCACATCCTAGAGTACTGTGGTGGTAATACCAGACATTTTAGTGGGTAGTTACCCCCTGAGAGACACCCCACAACGAGTGGGGGGGGAGGGGGAGACAGGATCTCCATCCAACATCATAGTACCAAGTAAAATTTGTACTACAATAGCACTGCACTTCCTAGAGTACTGTGGTGGTAATGACAGATATTTTAGTGGGTGGTTACCCCCTGACAGGCACCCCACAATGAGTGGGGGGGAGACAGGAACTGCATCTAACTTTGGAGATACCAAGTAAAATTTGTACTACAATAGCACTGCACATCTCAGAGTACTGCGGTGGTAATGACATATTTTAGTGGGTGGTTTCCCACTGACAGACACCCCACAACGACTTTGGAGGAGGGGGGGAGGGGAGCCAGGATCTGCATCCAACATTGGAGATACCAAGTATAATTTGTACTACAATAGCACTGCACATCCTAGGGTACTGTGGTGGTAATGACAGACATTTTGAGGGTGGTTACCCTCTGGCAGACACCCCACAACGAGTAGGGAGGGGGAGACAGGATCTGCATCCAACACTGGAGATATAAAGTAAAATTTGTACCACAATAGCACTTCATATCCTAGAATGCTGTGATGGTGATGCCAGACATTTTAGTGGGTGGTTACCCTTTCACAGACATAACCTACGATTGGAAGAGAGGTGGGACACCTTGAAATATTTTCAAAATCTATCATAGGCAATATTAATATTAGAAATATGGTAAGTATCTGAAAATCGTGAGCCTGATAAAAGTAAAAGACAAAAAATTCAAGAAAATATTGTGATGTTTCAGGATAAGAATTACTGCCCGGAGTTAAAATTTTTTTATTTCATTAAAGTAATGGAATATTTCACTTCATTAATTCCATCACATCTATATAAATACTATGTGTGAGACTTACTAGACTTGGTCTCTTTCTGTAGTTTCACACACACACACACTCACATATATAAAATATATATATATATATATATATATATATATATATATATAATATATATATACATACATATATATATATATATATATATATATATATATATATACATATAATATATATATATATATATATATATATATACACTATATATAATATCAGCACTATCCTTGGTTTGGAGTTATTACTTCACACAAAGTATTTTATCTGAATGGGAGGGGGTCACAATTGGCAACAGCTGCAAGTATGTGTGCTGACCCATTTTTGAATAATTAAACCAGTCATATGGTGCCAATAATTAAACCAGTCATATGGTACCACTCTCAGTTCCTCTAAAAAAAGAAATGTAAGATAAGTATTCTCGCTTTAATAGCGTCTTTGGTCATTTTCTTTTCTTGCCTATAGTTAGGACACTGCAGCCATGTCGAGGTTCGTAGCGCAACGTGTCTTACCATAAGTGAATTGTTCTTTAGTTTGGCTGTTGGTTTCGTGTGGATGAAATGAAATTTTTATCGGATATGGGAATTCGATTGATATTAAGACCAAAGTCCCATCATAAAGAGCCGTTTTAACACCCGCACATTCACAAAGAGATGATGTATCACAACACAAATAATTACTGGAAACAGAAATGTGAATGAATTGTTCAGGATAAGCTAACTATAAAGATTAAAACATTTTCCCCAATTTTATTCCCCCTCCCGAAGTTGACGATCATACAAATTGGAGCTCCTGACTCCCAAATTAAGTTGGCCTATAATATCATATCAGTTATCTAATAGTCCACTTATTTTCGGCGGCCTCGCTCAAATTTATCTGTACACTATCACCAAGTATCAGGTACCATATATATTCAGGGAAGAAAATCTAAACTTAAATAAAAATGATACACAGTTTGATGTTTAAAGCCAGCCGAGTGCGTTTGTCTATTAACTTCCCGCCGGCACGCACCACAGGCAGCCTATGTAATGTGTTTCAATACATTCTATCGGCTAATTTTCTCCCTAGTAATATTTTTTTCTTTATTTGTTCATTATATTCAGTAGACAGGCACTAACATCATATTATATCCTCACGTTTGTTCAATGCATTTACCATTGTTAATATGATTTATAAAAATTTGACAACCGAATGTGCAAATATGTCAGCTGTGTGCAAGGCATAGGGCGTCAATCACTGGAGTAGCGATCTCCCTGCCGAGAGTGACTTTATTATTATTTTATTATTATTATTATTATTATTATTATTATTATTATTCGACCCAATTTCACAGAGAAAAATTACCTTACGAAAACACACCTAAGCCACCCCAACCATTGTGATCAGGCCTAAGCATCTGCTCTTGGATCTAAGCATGTCAATCATAAATGGTTCCTGTGTAAATCAGGACTTTCTTTGCATATGGTAGCGAAGCACTAACTAAACAGTAATGTACAATCACTAACCACCAATACTCACAATGCACTTACTCAGTAAGCACTCCACACTTGCATACATTCACTATACACACACACACACTTAACATACACTCACACACACTCTCAATAACAATCTGAATACCCAACACTCACTAGACACTCACTATACACTAAATGCTCACTAAACACTTGAAAATACTAAATTTACTAAATATTCTTATACCCCAAACACACAGTAAACATTCACCTTAAATCACGCACTTTAATTCCTTAAACAATTAATTAAACCACTAAACATTCCACCTAAACCCCAAACAACATCATTAAAATACTAGGCTTACCGTCAAACAAACCCTAAATATAAATACTTATGCTTTTTTAAACTAAAGCAATACCAAAACTCAGTGAGAACTACAATGAACATCCACTCATTAAAAAACTTAATAAAACACTTACATACTAAACATTTTGCTAAACACTAACATTCCACAAGACATTCACTAAACGCTCACTTAAAATTCGCAAAACTTTCACTAAAACCCTAAACACTCACTGAATACTTACACACTAAATATTCACTAAACACTACCATTCACAAGACGTTCACTAAACGTTCACTTAACATTCACAAAACATTTACTAAAACCCTTAAGACAAAACCATTCACTGAACTTAATTAAAAATAAGAAATTTTTAATAACATTACAAAACATTCACTAAACCCTAAAGACTCAGTAAACAAAATTCACTGAATAATGACACATTAAACAGTCACTAAAACCCTAAACATTCATTCAAACACTTACTCACAAACATTTCACGAAACGCATACTCACTTCAAACCCATAACCAATTCGCTAAACACTGACTCATTAAACATTAACGATAGAAAAAATTGACAAACGCACTAATTTTTCATTTCTCTTGTTTTCTTTACATTAATGCAAGGTGATTTTTTTTGTCTAGTTTGCTCTTGTATTTATTCATAATCTTCTTGAGAGAATGGAAATGTTCGAAATAACTTGGTGTGTAGGGATATTGTTTAAAAAACAGAGATCCTCTGTGTCCTTCCTCAGCCAGGTGTATTATGTCTGAACGAATTTTACGCCAGCCGAAAAAAAAAATCGACTATAGTAAACAACAATATTCATTCATAAAACTGATAATACAAAAATGTATCCATGATTTCATTAGCATGAAAGTCAGTTGAAACCAAAAGAAGGTAGTCCTGCTTCGATAAAACAAACCGAGTAGGCTGTAGCACAATTATTATGATCTGTACCCTATCTATAGCGTATATATTACATATGTATTACTATCTATTTAATGGGTGCGTAACTCTATTTAACAAATGTTATGTACATAGACATTTACAGCAATAACTCTAATAATGATAAGAACTTATATGCTACTTTTATAGTGTACAGTTTTCCAACTACCGCTACATTAATTTTCATATCGTAAACAAATTTAAGCGAGTAGGGGAGACCGGGGGCTAGTTGGCACACTTTTTTACAATTTTGGTCATTGCGAATATAAAACAAACTTGTTGGAAAATTCTTACCACCATTGAAAAATATTAACATTCGTCTTTATCATAGAGCAAAATAATTGTTGTTTGCTTTCAACATAAGATAACAATAAGCTTTAGAAAAAAATAACTTTTCGTGCCACTTGCCCCACGGGGTAAGTTGGCACACATTATGGGGTAAGTTGGCACATTGATAATTAAAAGAAAATTACTACATTGCATTTAAATCAAATAGCAAAAAATACCCTCTGAATTCCAAAATACAAAATATAAATCATGGTATTACTTCAGATCATCATCTAGTTGTAATTGTGGCAGGTGTGAAATAAATCCTCGTCATAGTCTTCATGCTCCCACATGTTACATGCCTGCACTGGACCCACACTTCTCCTGGCTTACCAAAACACAGGCTCTCTTCAGCTGAGCTTTCTTCTGGATCAACAAGAAGCATTCTTAAACTCTGTATCACGCTGATGACTGATCTGAAGCCCATGTGTCTTTTCGGACATCTCTCAATCTGTTACATAACCACCCGTAAAATCAAAATCTTGAAATAGTCTGTAATTCAGAGTTGAAATTCCATCAATCCTAAACCAATTGAAAACATCAAGAATCAGTGACAGCTAGAGGTAAAAGCCGAGGAAACTTTACCAGGAATGTCACAGATGGGCATACTTGATCCTGGATTACCAGTCATCCACGAATCACATGTCCTGTTCACACATTTCTTCAGATGTCTATAAACACTAAAATCCAGGGGCTGCAACTTGTGAGAACAATGTGGAGGAAATGATAGGACACTGATCTCATTATCCTTCCAAAAATCCAGAAACAAAACGTAAATTATATAAATAAATAGGCTTACTATTGTTATCAAATAACGTGTGCCAACTTGCCCCATTTATTTTGAGCCAACTTGCCCATCCCTACCATTTGGTACAAAAACGATTACCAATCCACACCAAGAAACCTTGAATTAATAATTTTAATGCTATAGAATCTTTAAACCATAAGGAAAACTATGATATCATTGAAAATTATCTTTATGAATGTATAGATGTTATAGCAAATAACAGAAAGATTAAAATATTTACTTACTACCATCAAAATAAAGAATTGTCTCATAAATTCGAGCTCCTACGTTCTATCTCTATAGAATTTTGCTGGTAATTGAGGAACCACGTGGCAATTACACAGTATATGCATTGCAGTCATCCTATTGGTAAACTTTAAAGTTATGTTGAGTATGCCAACTTACCCCTGTAGCCAACTAGCCCCGGGCTCCCCTACTATATACCTATAATTGAAGTTAGTTGCTTGCTTGACAAAATAATAATATGACTGAATTATTATGGGCCTACAGATGACTGTTATTTATATGAAACAAATAAATTATTTTTGTGTTAGATCAGCCATCGTCAACCGGGCTTCCGTGGAACCTTCGGGTTCCGTGAACGATCGCCAGGTGTTCCGTACGAATTCATGTTTTATTTAATTATTTGTTATTTATAAGTATATATTTTTCGTTAAACATGGTGTGAGAAAATCGTAGTCCTATAATTTAAAATTTTATATCGTACATATCGCGCGAGATTTTTCCTCTGTTTTACTAAAGGTAATTAATTGCAGATGCTTACATATAAATATATATATATATATATATATATATATATATATATATATATATATATATATATATATATATATATATATATATATATATATATATATAGGTGTGTGTGTGTGTGTATTGGGGTTCCTTGGGATGAGGAAGATTGTCTCAGGGGTTCCTCAAAGTGTCAAAGGTTGGGAAACACTGTGTTAGATAAATAAAAAGGATAAAAATATTTATTAAATATATCACGATAATGTATAATACGGGTCAATAGTAGCCCACTATACTAATCTAGACATTCATTATCAGGGCTTGCCCTTCCCCCTGCCCACCTGTTAGGGTGTGTCTGTCAGGGGGAAACCACCCACTAAAATGTCTGTCATTACCATCAAAGCATTCTAGGATATGAAGTGCTATTGTAGTACAAATTTTACTTGGTATCTCCAATGTTGGATGCAGATCCTGTCTCCCCCTCCCCCTCCCCACTCGTTGTGGGGCGTCTGTCAGGGGGTAACCACCCACTAAAACGTCTGTCATTAGGATGTGCAGTGCTATTGTAGTGTAAATTTTACTCGGTATCTCCTAAGTTGGATCTAGATCCAATTAACCCCCCCCCTTTTCAGTGCGTCTGTCAGGGAGAACCCACCCTTCAAAATGTCTGTCACTGGTCATTCTATAATCCTATAATCAGTAGAGTCTGCAGATATATTATATATTAGTTTCATCTGGTATCTCATATATTGGATCTAGACCCAAAATCTAACGAGCAATTAGTGGTGCTTGTTAAGTAAGCCACCCATATATTTTCAGCAGACGGTCAGTTTCACAGTTTACAAGTCTACTCCTAAATACCAGTAGGGGTTACAGTCGGTAATCGGTATCTCGTTCGTTATATCTCAATGGTCCGGGCTGCCGGTCTATTTCACACTGCGACCCCCAAATTGTAGGATAATATAATGGTAGGGTTCAAAATCCAAAAATTATAGGATATAAAGGTGAGGTCCACTGTCCCGGAATTTTAAGGTATATGTGGGGTCCATTATCCCTAAAAGTACCCTGAAACATTGAAAGACCATATTAAAACAGGAAAATTATGACAAAGTCCAAAATACATTAAGTAATGACAAAGTAAAATAATACCAAAGTGCCCCTTAAAAGGTTTTAAAAACACAGCTCCTCGTTCTCTCACTTGTCAAGATACGTATTTTTTTATCGTTTCTAATCGTGAATGACTTGCAAGATTCTCGTCTCCTATGTTTCGTATATCATCAAGCTTGCTGTCTCACCTCGGGTATTAGTGAATTTTGAATTTATTATAATATGTTAGCTTTTCTTTAATTGATCATTCGATTTCTAAGTATTTAGAATGCAAATCTGTATTGGGTACGTTTTCCTTTACGGCGTCACTCAAATACATACAATAACAAAAATCAGCTGATTACTTTACGGTGATCTCGGGCACCTTAGATATAACATTATACGCTATATAAGCGTTTGGTTAAGCTTTTATATACGATAATTTGGCAATCTTAAAACTAAATCACAGCATGACATAACAATTAATGAAACTAAAGTCTGCAAAGTTTAGGGTGTACTTTGCTTAGCATACTAACCTAGGTATTTGGTGCCCTATGTCGGTTGTGAATAGGCTAATGGTTTATTGAAGACACCTAATTGACTGATTAAATAATTTGCCGGCGAAGAAACCACTATATTATGATAAATTTGTAGTAGGGGGATTATGCTGTGACTTTCGTGACAAGTGACATCTGTTCTGAGGAAAATAATCGAAGATAGTAATCAATGCAGGCCTACTACTAGGTAGTAGTATCGGCCATTGATACACATAGGCCATTCCGCCATTAACGAGTTGCACTGCCAAAGTAATTGTCTTGTCTTGATTCCTAAGTGTTATTTTACCCTTAAGTTATGAATTTAATTATAAATGAATTGATATTGGTGAACTGAATTAAATTGAATAGCCCCTATAGAATTTAGGTCAAGCACTGGGACCAATGCAGTAGTCCAGCGGTGAAACGGAAATTGACAGTAAAATGTTTGAAATTGAAAGGTGTTACAGGAGAAAAACCTCGCAGTTGTACTGTGAATCAATTGTTAGAAGAGGGTGGAAAGTAACATGGAAGAAAGTATTTGATATTGATGAAAACCTACCCTAATAGATTTATTGTTAGCAACACTAGGTTTACCTCATACAAACGATCTTTTGTAGGCTTATATAGCCTAAACCATGGATCCAGCTAGTCTCAGTAATCATGTGGATATGTTATATATATATATATGTGTGTGTGTGTGCATACATGTACTATATTAGCCTAGTTATAAATTGTCAATAAAGTCATCACAAATTGAAGTTTTACCATAAAATAGACTAGGCAAATTGTGATAGGCCTAGGCCATTGACTCTCCATAAATCATTCTGTTCTCACAAACATACAGCACAGGCATTATGTAATCATTTTTCTTATCCCATACTGAAAAGAAATGTGTCTAATACAAACATTTTTCAATCCTCAGCAACAGCAGTCACTCTTTTATAGCTAGGATGGCATCACTTGCTCCAGGGCAGCGCTACGATTTAGTGATATTCGGGGCAACGGGCTTTACTGGACAATACGTCGTGGAAGAAGTCGCTCGAGTTGCTCAGAAGGAAGAGGCTAGTAAAGTACCCCTTACTTGGGCAGTTGCTGGAAGGTCATCCAACAAACTTCAAGAGGCACTCGCTACAGCTCAAAAAGAAACTGGTAAGAATTTATTGTAGTCTATTTATGATGTGCGTGCCGAGCATGACATTGTAAGGTATTTTTATAGATTATAGAGGAGAATAAAGGATTTAAACCAGAAGGCAAGTGCTGTGACCTATGAGATCTTTCAGCAATGAAAAGGTAATTGATAGTAAGAAAGTTTGGTCTGAAAGGTATGTAACCAGAGGAAAACCTCTGGTTACAAGAAAATTTGAAGAGATATAGTAAAAGACCCTAAGTAATGCCTATGACTGACAGTACTACTGTCTACACTGGAGGCATTTTTATAAGCAAAAATGTTTCTTTAATTTGTTTGCAACTTCCAAATGCTATTTGGATATTCATTCTTCAAATATAAATGATAAAGAACATGATGGATATTTTCAATGTCAGGTATCAGTTCTCATCTGGATCATTGTTGTTTTTTAATACTTTCTCTGGTTTAATGTTTCACAGTTTGTAAGCACAAACTGCAAATTAATTAAGATTGACTGATGCCTTGATGTTTGCATGGGTCAGACAAACTGAAACAAATTACAATTTAGAAATCAAAACAGTACAGTACTGTAGTAACAAAATGAATAAGGAAAGGAGCTCCTTGACCATAAAAGCACCCTGAATTAACCTTTAATGGAAAAGATCCTTTACATGTAGTGGCTCTAAGTTACTCATGTCACAACATTCCATATACAAGAAATGCTAAGGAAATGATTAAAAAAAAAAAAAGTATGTACAGGCAGTCCCCGGGTTACGACGGGGGTTCCGTTCTTGAGACGCGTCGTAACCCGAAAATCGTCGTAAGCCGGAACGACGTTTGGAAATATGTCTTAAACTAATAAAAAGTTTTAAAAACCTTACTTGTAATCCTTTGGTTACACTACATGTTGTTTCCTGTGGTTTTATGTACAACCTGGAGTTATTTTCATAAAAAAATGCTGGTTCTTGAAGGTAAAAACTATTGTAATCCTCTGGTGACACTACATTCTTGAAGTTTGATGGTACAACCCCTGGAGGGTGATTTTGCCAAATCTTGAGGGCTACAAGAACAGTTGATTACTATTTATATATCATATAGACTAATTAAAGTAAACGTATCTTTAAATAGGCTTATATATTAGTATCAACAAAACATTTCCTGGCATGAGTCAGAGGCTGTTTAATGAAACTAACACTTCTCTGTCATATCTGTTCAGAAAATAAACGTTACGTCAATCCCCGAGACCATTGTTGCCAAGACCTCTCTCTCTCTCTCTCTCTCTCCCTCTGATCAAATTACACTGGAACCTTGACATACGATTGCCCTAATATACGAATGTTTTGAGATACAACAGAAAATTTGCGAAAATATATGCTTTGATTTACAACGAAATATTTGAGATGCGATTTTACGATGTGATAGTTGTATAGGCGACCGATAAATGGCGTTCAGTCTGTTTGTTGGTGCTGCATCGTTAATACGTCGTTGTTTAGTTCGTTGTATTTGTGCCTATTTTTCGTGTTATTTGTCTATTTTATTATTAACCATGGGTCCCAAAGATAAGGACAAAGCAGGTGATAAGAAAAAACCCAAGAGAATTATTTCGATGGAAGCAAAACATGAAATTATAGCAAAGCATGAACGTGGCGTTCGTATCGTCGATTTGGCAAACGAGTATGGTCGAAATCCTTCTGCAATATCCATGATCATCAAGCAGAAGGAAGCTATAAAAACCTTCCAAAGGCATCACCAATTATTTCTAAAACTACGAACTGATTAAAAAAAAAATAAAATAAAAATTAGTTTAGCAATGTTATTTCATGTGTGTTTATTACGTAGTTATTAGTGTATACATACGTAAATAAAAAGAGAACAAATCGTTCCCTGCCACCCTTCCCTACCTCCTCCCCCTGCTGGCCTCACGTCATCTTTCGTTGTGGTAAGTAAAACTCCTTTCTTTTTTTTAATTGATTTTATTAACATTTATTATCATTTATCACATTGCTATGTTATTTTATCATTATGTGCGTTATTACTCGTTTATTTGTGTATAAATTGTGTATATTATATGTAATTTAGCTGTGTTTAGGTGTGGTTTCATAGCGCTAGAACGGATTAATACATATTACATTGTTTTAAATGGGAAAAATGCTTTGAGATACAACTGTTTGATATCGACGATGGGTAACGGAACAATTAAATTCGTATGTCAAGGTTCCAGTGTACTGGATAATGTGTCTCTTTGGATACTTCGATTTTGCCCAAATCTTGAGGACTACAAGAAACTAGTTGATTACTATTTACGTATCATATAGACTAATTTAAAGTAAACGTATCTTTAAATAGGCTTATATTATTAGTATCAACAAAACATTTACTGGCATGAGTCAGAGGCTGTTTAACGAAACGAACACTTCTCTGTCCTTAACTCGGAGCGTCGGAAGACGCTCTCTCTCTCTCTCTCTCTCTCTCTCTCGTCTCTCGCTCCCTCTCTCTCTCTCTCTTCTCTCTCTCTCTCTCTCTCTCTCTCTGATCAAATTACTGGATAATGTCTCTCTTTGGATACTTGGAATTTGCGTTGTAATCTAACCAGAAACTTCGTTTTGTTATTATTACTGGAAACAAGCAATTATTTTTTCATTATTTGCGTTTTTGGACTGTTATATGTAAACTTTGCGCACCGCAAGCTAGTATGTATTCATTCGCTCGGAAACTAGTTCTGCATATGAGGCGTCACTAAAAAACATAGAAAAATACGACATAAAAAGTGTCGAAAATCATCATAACCTCAAAATTTTTGTTGTAATCTAACCAGAAACTTATTTTTATTAATATACTGTGCTAAACTATAAAGGATTTTTATCATAGTATGCGTTTTTTAAAAGCGTCGTTAACTCGGAGCGTCGGAAGCGTCAGCGTCGTAACCTCGGAACAAGCGTCGTAACCCAGGACGGATTTTTCCATTGAATATTTAAGAAAAAGCGTCGTAACCTCGGAACGTCGTAAGCCGGAACCGTCGTAACCCGGGGACCGCCGTATACTAAATGTAAATATTGTAAAATGTCTGTTTTTTAATGGTTTGGTGTAGCAGTCCTACAAATTTATAAAAATATCATAATTACAAGTCACTAAAATATTGAAAAAAATCCAAGTGATATAAATGTAAATATATTTAAAAATATGTACTTACGTATAAAACTAGAGCTTTCGAGAACCTGCTAGATTCTCCTTGTCAAGGAGAATTGAGAAGGTTTTCAAAAGCTTTCATTTTATATTTATACATTTTTAAATATATATTTACATTTACATCAATGTGGATTTTTCACTAACCTTTTAAGAGTGGTTTTGGAAGGAGTTAACATTTGTATCATTATTACAAGTACAGAGTATTTAATTCTTTTCAAGGACTAGACCTCAAAGATGTTGGTCTTATTCTTGCGGATGTGAGTGATAAAGATTCACTGAATAAGATGGCAGCCCAATCTTCTGTAGTTGTCAACTGTGTGGGGCCTGTGAGTATTGCAGTCACATTTTTTTATTGTGTGTCAGAATGTGATGTGGGATTCTGGTCTATGCAGTATAATGGGTTTCCTATTACATTACCAATTACCACCTTCTATACTGCATAGTGAGTGTCATTGACTTTCTTTCAGCTTAACTCATGACTAAATGTCAGAGAAATGTATAAATATATATGAAATATATTTGAAAATGTTATGATAAAGATAATTCGTGGTTGAAAAACCATGTTAGCTCTGAGTGGCTGAAAAGTGCCCTAGTGCTTGGCTTTACAGCATAATTTCCATTTCATAATTACTACTATGACTCATGAAAATACATAATCAAGTTGCATGCTGGCAAGCAGACCGTTGCACATGGTACTTCAGTATTAACTTAATTAATCCATATGCATATGTTGGATTGTACAGGCAATTGACTTAATTCATATGCATATGTTGGACTGTGCAGGCTAACTGTCTTTCCAGTGTTTTCTTCTGTGGTTAGAAGGGACTGGTTTCATAGGCTTATAGTATCACTGAGAATTTCTTCAAATTAAAATGTATTTACAGTAATTTCAGAAATATACTAACAAAACCTTAAATACGCTATATGTAAAGATGGTACTGATTACTCTAGTGTAGGGTAGGCTAGCATAATATTCGTACGGCAAATTAACGTTGGCCGACTTACGTCCAAATCGTCTTACAACCGGTTGGTTGTAACCAATTGCGGTTGTAAGTCGACAACTAGCTGTATACTTAAGACCTTGGACAGCTTGAAGAGATATAGATTTATTTAGCCGAGATGCAACAAAAGCATTGGGAAACATACCTCTGAATCCATAGCACCCCCAGCCAGTTCCATAAATTGCCCCAAGAACCATAAACTTACAAGACCTCTAAGAAGAAATTGAAAGCCTTATTCATTCAAAAATAGACATGACTCTGAAGAACAACATATGCTTTATTTAAGGACATTGTTAGTGTTAACTGACAAATAAATGGGACCCACTGGATGAACTAAAGAGAGCCGATAAAATGGTAGACAAAAATAAACGTGGATGATATGATACTGTCTGTATGTTGTTGCACATAGTATTTGGGATTTACATACTGTAGTTATCATTTCGTGTAAGTGTGGTTTATTTTTTTCTCAGTACCAGCTGTATGGGGAACAAGTTGTTTCTGCCTGCATAGACAATGGTGCCAGCCATGTAGACATTTCAGGTGAACCTCAGGTAAGAAGATGCATGATTTATTTTGCTCTTTTTTGCAATTTGATATTTTAAATTTCTTTCCAGTAAAAAAAAAAATTAAGGGTTAATCCCATTCACTAATTTTTGTCAAATGGTTTCATAAAACTGTTTTAAATAAAAATCGTTGCTCCAGTAAATATATTTGAATTGAAAATTGAGTGCGTGCCTGATAGCAGTGGTCTTGCTGATAGGCCAGAAGCTGCTCAAGATAACTGAAAGGTCTTTACATATTTGTAAAGTACCTTTTAATAATAGAAATTCAGTTTAAGATAATGTTTTTTTTTTATTCTTAGTTCCTAGAAGGAATGCAGCTCAAATACAATGAAGCAGCAGAAGCAGCTGGGGTTCATATTGTTGGTGCTTGTGGCTATGACTCCATTCCAGCAGAGATGGGCCTGGTTCATATGATAAAGAATTTCAAAGGTATTATTAGCAAAGATTGGTATTTATTATTAAATGTAAAGTAGTATTTAATTTTCTTGAAGTTAATTTATATATAATACTGTATAGACTTTTATTTTTGTTGCTCAGATGATGATGCAAATGCCCTCTAAAGCGCAAAATTTTGTACCTCAGGCACTTCTTAATACCTTTATTGGTGTAATGACTGACAGTAAAGATATAATTATTGTCAGTTTATATAATAATGCATCAAAAATCTTAATGTTTAAAAGCTGCCCAAAAGATTAATCAAAGTTCAAGTTGGCTTAGCTGTTATAGAAATATTTCTGCAGTTCTATACTATTCACAAATCGAACACGATTAATTGTCAACAACAAGAGTGGGTGTGTAAAATTTGGCCATGTGACCAAGTGCTGAGGTCCTATCAAGTTGAGAAGCATACAACATTAATTGTATATGTTGGTCCATAAATTCCTTCACAAAATGTTAATAACAAAGCAGGAATTAATTTATAAAAAACATAATTTTCTTAATTTTAAAAATTAAGGAAGTTTTTGCATTGCTGTTTTTGTCACAAACAAAACGCTATGTTGAGCTTTTTTGTTATTGTTAAAGGATCTGTTATACATACCTACATATGTAGTACATATTTGTAATTACAACAATGGGAACTTTCACATGTTTTACAACAATCCTCCTCAGCTATAAGATAAAAATATAAAAGCAAAAAAAAAAAGTATGGTGCCAACATATTTCCTAGTTCAAGAACACAGATTTCAGAAACATGACAGATAGTACAACAGAATTTACTGGGGAATAGTGTGTTTTTGAAGCTTGGATCATATCGTACCTGTAAGATGTTAGGAGGTGCAATATCCAAATACATATAGTACCAGGTGTGTAATTTAGTCTGAAGGGTTTTTATGTTTCTTTCTTTGAAGGTGAACTGAATTCAGCTCAGCTGTTTGTCACCACTAAAGGTGGGGTAAGTATGAAAAGATCTGGAACATATTTTGGGTAAATTTTACCTGTCTGGTAATGCATTTATGTTGAGGGGGAAATCTAATTGTCAAAAGCTGTATTTAGACTTAGTCACCATCAATAAAAAAATGTAAATCCATATAGCATAGATGAAGGGTGGATGGAGATAATTTCGACATGCCCTTCACCCTGCTCCCAGGACAGTAGCGCAATAGTGTCAGCTGGATTTTCGTAGACACCAGAAGAGTTGGTAGAACCAGACATAAATGGACAAGAAGTATAAGATGGGAGGTGCATAAGATGAGAGGAGATTTGTGGAAGGTAAAGCACAGGAAAAGTCAGGAGTGGAAGCAGTTGTGATTACAGTATAAAATAATTGTGTCTGTTGTTGGAATTAAGTAGCACATACAGTGAAGGTAGAATAATTTATTTTTATAACTTGTGCATTACATATAGTTTAGATGCACAAGTGGTACCTTATGTAAAATGGTTAAGAAAAAGAGAAAGACATTTCATAAATGAAAAATGTATAGGACATCCTTAGAATAACATTTCTGAGGTAATATTTGAGCTGTAATTATGGCTTTATCCCTTTATCTAAATATACAGTGATTGATGCCAGTGTTGTACCATGTGAAATTATTAGTCAGCAGAGATATTAAAGTAATCAAGAATGAAAAGTATGTTTAATAAAATTACTAATACCTTGAGAGGCTGTATATTCTTATGAACATTGTGTACCAGAGTTTTACAAGGGTTGGATTAATCTGGGAAAAATCTTCCATTTAAGTTAACACTTTACCCAGCATAAAATTATGTCACATAAATTACTGTTTTCTTTAAAACAAGTTTTGCTTATTTTTATCTTCCCTCAGAATTCCAAGACCCCAATTCACACAGGAACCATGGAATCCGCAGCCCTTGCCATTGCCAATAATAGTGAAATTGCCAAAATTCGACGACAGTTGTTCCCAAAACCTTTGCCAAAACCCAAGCATAAGGTCACTAAGAAGTAAGTATCAATATCATTGTTTTTTTTTATGCATTAGTTCTGAGTTCAAAAAGATGAATCTAGTCTATGTAATGGGAAATAGTAAGTTTTCAGTTTTTTTAATAATAAATATACTACCAGTTGTTCATATATTGCTAGATATTGTTAACAATTGAGGCTGGCTAAAGATTGAGGTTCAAGTCCTCCTTGACTCTTGTTACGAACTTTTTGTCTGAGTAGAGAAGCTTATTTTTGTGTGATAAACACTCTTTATCTTTAAAGTTACCGACTTAGTAGGAAAAAAAATATTAATTTCAATTATATTTCCTTGGTATTTATAGCTCTGGGAAAATCATTAAAAGATTTTCAATGTTTCAGAGGAATGCTTCACAAAAATGAATCTGTGAACCTATGGGGAGTTGCATTTCCTACTGATGAACCAGTAGTGTACCGAACACAGAGACATCGTCACGATGTTTTAGGTCAGCGGCCAATTCAGTTTCAGCAGTTTCTCGGATTTCGTAATGCTTTCACTGCCATTGGTTTGATCTGTGGTATGGCATACTTTGCTGTTGTATGCTACTTCAATTGGACAAGGAAACTCCTTTTAAAGGTTTGTGGAAATCTGCATTACATTTCTAAAAAGTGTGTAGTTATGGGATGGTCAAAAGTAAAGTAATATTGGTTATTAAAATACATCCAAGTTAAATTTTGTTGGATGAAAGTTATTGGACATTTCATTCTTGCTGATACAGTTAGCATAATTATATCCTGTGGCATATGTAATTTGATTAATTTTATTCCTCTGCAGTACCCAGAAATAATGACAGCTGGTGCGTTTAGACGGGCTGGAGCTGACCGTGAGGCCCTGAAAGACTTGAAATTCACTTCTACTATTATTGGCCAGGGTTGGTCAGAAACATTGTTGTCAGGATCTGACCAACATAGTGAAGCCCCAGATTCATCCATTACTGTGAAGGTATGATAACTTTATTATTGGTAAAGATACTCTTTTAGACTTGGCCAAAGTTTGTGGTTCTCTTGAGTATCAGCAAGGACTGATGGATAAGAGTAATGTAGAAGTTAAATATGTTGCAACCGTTCTTTTCAATACTGGTAATTGTGGAGACACGTATAATGGTATTTACTCCCATTTTCTTTTTAATGAAATTGTGAACATTAAGTAGAAAATACTGAGGCAAGGTACTCTACGTAGTATATCAGAGAATTACACAACTGGCGGTTGAAAACAGGCTTGCCACCTGTTTAATATATTTTGTTGGAATCCATATGAATGAGTTTTTTTATTGTTCTATTTAGATATCTGGACCAGATCCAGGCTATGGAGCCACTTCACTCATGATGGTTGCTTGTGCCATGACTATCCTGCGAGAGAAACAGAAGTGTGCTGGCAGGTAAGAACATTGTGCAGTTTTGCAGAATTTTGCTGCAGATTCAGTATTTAGTAGTGAAAATTTCATGATATATCTACTCATGTTTCCTCAATATTGCAGAGGTGGCGTGATGACTCCTGGAGTTGCCTTTGCCGAGACCAGTGTAATTGACCGTATGGTGGATCGTGGTATGACTGTCACTGTTAAGCAGTAAGGATTATCAGAATGGTTACTTAGACAATCTATCAGTAACATCTAATGGCTGAAAACCATTCTGTTATTAGCATCCCAAGGTTTCAGAGCATTCTGTCAGGAGCATTCTGTTATTACCATTCAAGGGTTTCAGAGCATTTCTCCAATATTGCTGTTATTATAAAAGGTCTTTCTCCATATTACGTTTACATTATGTTGGGATTTAGACAAAGACAAAAAGTTTTAATGTTGGTATGTTGGCTGTCACAAAATAGGGAATTTTTGTATGACATGATGAAATGTTTGCACAGTGCTTTAGTTTATTTTTATATGTGAACAGTATATGAACAATAAAAAGTGAACATTTAAAATATTTTATTAATGGAGCCTCATTTTAAAGTTTTTTAGCATATGGCTAAGATGACAAAAAAAAAAAAAAAAAAGAAAAAAAAAGAAAAAAAATGGAGGGTGATATGGTATAGTTCTAAATTTTTATCTAGACTGAAAAATTGTCCTTTCATTTAGAGAAGCCTGCAGTGCACATAAAGCAGTTTTTATGAATTAAATGTTTAAAACAATCATTATTTTCTAGTAGGTGAACAATAGTTTTACCTAAGCTATGTCTGACCTGCACTTGTAATATGTGAATTAATGCGGACACCGCAAACTATCAGTGCAAATAGCTATTCATTGTATTAACACACTTCTCAAAGTGTAACAACTAATTTTCCGTGGTCTTTGGTCTCGAAGTGTAATAGCTAATATTCCTCAATTCTGGGTAAAGATTTTCCTCTTGTTACACATTTCAAACCTATTACAGCACTGTATTGTAAACTTACTTTTCAGCGCTGAATTACCTCATCGGTCCCCAGTGCCTTTGGCCTAAATCCTATATGCAATCAATCAGTCAGGATGTAGCATCAAATTTAAACAATTGCATCCTTCTCAACATCTCTACAGCTACATTATTATTAAATTGAAGTTTACACAGCTAAATGCATTAACTTAGTATATACATCCACTCGTAAGATGACATAAGAAGAGATATGCGAGTGAAATTATAAATGAGTATAGAAGGCGATCACACTCTCTTTCCCTCTATCCATCTCGTTCAATCCTTCCGACTACAAAACTCTCTCTCTCTCTCTCTCTCTCTCTCTCTCTCTCTCTCTCTCTCTCTCTCTGCATGTGCATGTATATGTGTGATTATGTCAACAGGCCAACCATTATAAGAGTTGTTTAAATATTTACTTGACGCACAAATGCTTGCCGCTTGAATGACTGCTATTGTTTCAAACGCCAAAGACCAAGCGATTTTATCTAATCTCGCTTCTGTGACAGCACATTCATATCTTATCCTTATCTGTAAAGCATGGCCATTTATCAGCCCTACCTTACGTATTTCAATCAGTACTTAATTCCGAAGCTGTTTTACCGTGTCGAAATACCAGAAAATATTCAACTGCAAATTTCACAAAAAGATTAACTTGAAATTATCTCATTTCAAAGGTGTTGAACAAAATACTTTATAGCTGAAAACAATATTGGTAAGAATGACACAGTGGAGTGTACAAAGTTAAAATGGCAGACTTTTATCATTGATGAAAATGCCTATCTGAGAACGGCCATCACACTAGCTTGACTCGTTGGCAGGTATGTTGTTCGTATTTACGATACTTGCGGTTAATGTTAGTTTTCTCAATAATGTAACTCTGTTTAATTGTGAAAAAAAGGCGTATGTCTAATCAGAAATACAATATCTGTTCCCATCTCAATACTGAATAATACGTAATTTATATCCACGCTTGTTTCCTCAATCAATTCCTACAAATTAAGTCCTCTATTCTAAATGGTTAAACTCTATGTTAAATTCTTCAGCACGTGAACTAAGGTTTAAAAAAAAATCAATGACCTTCATTATTCGGTCCTTCCGAATATATTACCAGTGTCCTTGTTAATATTACCGGTTTGAAATATCAGTAACTGATATGAGAGACGTTAAATGCATGTTTACTTTTATTATTGAGAGTTAGGTAAGAAACTGGTGAAATGGTTCCCGGAATAAGAGGAAAGCAGTGGATTCAAATCTAGACCACAAGGACAAACGATAAACGAGCCAAAGTTCGAGTTCCAGATTCCTATACAGTACCCGAAGAATAGCGATTAATTCTACCATTGAGTTTCTTAAAGTACCGAAATGTGATACAGAATAAATCATGCACGATAGAGTCGTGGTCTACCACATGAGCCATTTGCAGAGAATTAGGCCTGTAGAACTGCTTCACAGAAACTATGAAGCCAGTAAGCAAATACCATACAAACAATTAAAGCAAACTATTAGACTATGTTGTGTCATGACTCAATCAGACATTTGAAATTCAACCCCGTAAGGTACAGAAGCAATGAAGTGAAAAGGTTTCCCTTAAAGGTGATATCATCCTCGATCAAATCGAGAAATGTTAACGAAGAAGTTTAAGTGATGTAATACTGATTACGAAGTCAAATACTGTCATTCATTCATGAATCATGTCCTTCCATGACGGGATATTTATGATTAACCTAATCTATGAACTTTGTTATAACATGTTAACAGTTAAAAAAAATCAATGTTCGCTAGATAATAAAGTGGGCGTAGAAGAGTAGAAAAATGCAACTAGCAAATAGTGCCTCAAACTTAAGCAATCTGCCATCTCATTCACGTTTATAAAGTCAAAATTAACGAAAAATTAAGGACGGGAGGTTATTTTAAATATTTACCACAACTTTTTGTTAATAAACGTCATATAATAACGTACTGCCATGAGAAATCTTTCAAAACGTAATGTAATCGGGCTCGGTAAAGTTCAACAGAAAATGACCGAGAGGACGGAACCGCGGAACGTGAGAATAATGTTGCTTTGTATAGCAACATGAAAGGACACTGTACCCTAATTAATAATACTGATTTCTGGAATCTGTGACGATGAAATGCTAGCATGACAACATATATTTTTTCCCTCAAAAGGAAAATGTTTAGAAAATAAATAAAAAATTAGTTAACGCATAATTTTTAGAAAAGTTTCATGATGTTCTTACTGTGAGGTCTGGCAGAGTGATAGCACCTACATTTTATGCTAAGCAGCGCTACGTCCATTTAAGCCAAATTGGAGTGGTTTGGTGCACAATACCAGTTAGGAAACGCTATCTTTAATCTGATCTAGCCATCTGGGTGAAGTGGATTTACGTTGATCACTGGGTGGTTCAGTCCCAGTTGTTTAGGACACCATCCTAGTCAGGTCGAAGTAACCTAGGCTACATTATGTCAAGTATACACAAACTTTGTTCTGGGCACTTTGGTGGGCTACATGCTAGTTTTCACTGGGTCAAGCAAATACATGGTCAATGTAAGAAGTCTAGTCTCAGGTTCTGGACCTTCACCCAGGTCAGATCACGGCATCCTAAATAAGCTAAGCAATATGCAAGCTGTACTTGTTTCCAGGTACACTTACAAACCTGCTTCGGGTAACGACTTGTCAACGATGATGGTAAACCGTTGGCACATTGTATTTTACACGACCAGTCTATTATATACCAATCATAGTGGCTATATCCACGTGCTTGTAAATATGTCGACATCAACAGTGTCTGTTCTCGGATATGCTGATGAATACATAATAAGCTTCTGAAGCGAGAAATATGAGTAAATTCGCTCTTTGTTGTCTGAAGGCTTCAGTAGCAAATCTTATGGCATATAATTACATCAGACGAACTATTATATTAATTTAACTTCACTTAGCAGTTTCCATTTTCTCTCGTCAAAAATTCTCGACTGAAACCGATTCCTTTGCATAGCTGAAATTACAATTCACTACTTCCTATTTCATTGTTCTTAGATCCATTCGAAAGTGAATTACAAGAAACGATTCTCTCTGTTACTAATCAGATATAAACTGAACACAGACTCAGAATTACTAATTATAAACTTCTTTGAAAAGTTGAACCACACCGACCCAGTCGGACCAGACGACCAACCAAACAAGGATACTAAATTTCGGTTGAATCGGACTCGGACGTAAAACCTAATGGTGCCGTTGCAAAGGAAAAGCCCGAACCCTGAAAATAATGGCAGCGCGTCGCTCTGTTTGTCTCGGCCAGATAATTAGCTTAAGGCAATTACTGTCTGTCTGTTTGGTATGCACGTCCAGACTATGAAAGCTACGGCTACCAAATCTTTAACATAGACTTCCCTTCCCACAACCTCATGGACGGTTGTAGTAAAAATCCGAAAATTTTATTAACAAAAACTCTATTATTGTCATTAAAACTGATAAACTGAGGTAATGATTGAAGGGTCTTCGATATTGAAACGACATTTTCAATGTAATTGACTCCTTTAACCATTGTGTAGTGTGAGGGTGAGACCATGAGATTGACAATAAATGTCACTTTCACTCAAGTCGTTCAACTGTAAACTTGTCAAGCTCCAAGAGGGACGAGGAGAGAGCGTTTTTGGTGGAATGCATGATGATACGCCTCTGCAGAGACCTTCCTTCCCTTTGGAAAATTAAATCGCCAGACTACAGCAACAGAAACAAGAAAAATTTAGATTATAAAACTATTGACCAATTATCGGGAGAGATATCAGGATGCAACTGTTGAAGATTTCAAGAAAAAATTCAATATTTTAAGAATCAACTTCAGGAAGGAACTGACAAAAATGACTTCATTGAAGAGATCTGCTACAGGGACAGATGGTATTCCAGAGACTTCATTATGGTATTATGAAGAAAAGTCATTCCTGATAGACCAAGAACTGCCTTAGTACATTAGATGAGGAGAGTGAGGATGTTACCCCTTTAACGCCAATTGGACGTATCAAACGTCGATAATTGTCTGTCGGGTGCCGATTGGACGTATGGTACGTCGATAAAAAAAAGATTTTTTTAAAAATTCGCGGAAAAATACTTATAGGTCTACTAGGCGAAAACTTTTGAATCACGCGCCTTGGGGGATGCTGGGAGTTCATGGATCAAGCTGTTGTTTTGTTTACCAGCGTGACCCAGGTGCGCATGCGCGAAATGCCTCCTTCTCGCATCAGCCAGCATCAGCGACGCATCGTCCGAGAGCGATCTTTTGCCGCAATCGTGTTTTGCCAAACTTTTGCGAGAGTTTGAGTATTTGTGGTGGTACAAGACGTACATAGAGATGTCTCAACAACGTATGGAGCGCGAAAGGCACGTTTTACCCCTCGGGAGGGATCGTGTGAGACGTATTTTGGGCTTGGATGCTGGCAAGGGACCAAGTACCCAAGATGACCTCGCGCCTCAACGCCGTTCCGTGTGGCCTCGTGCGGACGGAAGTGTTCAAGGACCACAACATGTGTCTCGTGTGCCTTTAGTAACCCCTAGGAAGCATCGGGGTGTCCTTAGGGGCATTCATAGGCATTTGGGAGGCCTCGAACCAAAGGACATTGACGACTACTTATTAGAGCTCGATCAGGAGCATGTCGCAAGTCCTCATTTTGATGGCGGTTGGTCATCTAGTGACGAGGACATCACTCCCGATGTTAGTGATGATGAATATTTGCCCCCAATGTCCGTTCGAGGGTCACATCCCGAAAGTGAGCTCGAATTTAGTGGTTTTAGTGCATATGAGGGGGAATCTGAGGAGGAGGAGATATCGTCGTCTAGTTTTGTCGGCGATGACAACAAAGAAAGCAAGGGCCTGAGTGAGGGAGATGGGCCAGTGGGGGCGTTTCGAGTGCACGGGCACGTAGAAGGTCGGAGCGTCGCGCCAGCCAAGGTGAAGGTCGGTCATCCGAGAGCGACGAGGGGTGGTCGGAGGACCCCACCCCACCTAACATGCACCCATTCACGGCAGCACCTGGGCTCACTGTACCTGTTCCTCTCACTGCTCTGGGGTTCATTCAGGGGTTCCTTACGCGGGAATTGCTGGAATACCTGGTAGCAGAGACAGCGGACTACACTCGGTACTGCCGTGACAAACTATGGACGACATTGTTGTATCGCTGGCGGGGCTGCAACCTCACCAACATGGCACATTTTTTGGGCCTCCACATTTTTTTGGTATGATGCCTGCTGCCAACATCAGGCAATATTGGAGGCGGAATTTTTTTTTTAAGTATGTCTAATGTGCCCGGCGTTATGCCCCGTGATAGTTTCCTGGCATTGGACAGGTATTTCAACGCCTTCAACCGAAGGGCCATACCCCGGAATAACCCCGATCGCCTCATCTTAGTCCGCCCAGTGTTGGAGTGCATTCATGAATGGTGCAAAATTCTCGTGGTTCCTGGCAAGAACCTTTCTTTGGATGAGGGGATGATGCCTTACAAAGGACGTCTTAGCATTAAAGTGTATAACCCCAAGAAGCCGAAGAAATATGGAGTAAAACTTTTTTTTATTATGGAGTCCAACACTGGATATGTCGTGGACTTCTCGGTGTATTCCGGGGTCTTCTTCATGGTGCGTGACACTATGTTCAGTCTTGTGGATCGTTTCCGTAACCAGGGATACCACCTGTTTATGGATAATTATTATAACTCGGTATCCCTGGCCCAGGAACTGTATGAAGCAGGTGTGCACGTCAGTAGTACCCTTCGGTTGGTGCGTGGGGCCCCGAATGTCCTCAAGAGGTTTGCTAGCCAGCCGCAACATCTGGCAAGAGGAGAGACAGAGTGGCGGCGGAAGGGAGCTGTCTTCGTCATCTGTTGGAAGGGGGTCCGACTCGTCCCCATGATTACGACGAGTCATGAACCCATCTAAGAGAAGATCGTGCAGTGGAAGAAGACACGCCGGCAGGGCCGAGTTATGTATGAGGAGTTTCGTGTCGAGCGGCCTACCGTCATTGGGCACTACAATAGGCACATGGGAGGAGTTGATCTCTTTGATCAACTCATCCAGTATTATCCCTTTGTCAGGAGAACCAGGAGGTGGACACAGAAGCTCCTCAAATACATTCTCCAGTTGGCCCTCCAGAATGTCTACATCCTCTACTGTGGGTACTACAATCCCAATCTCCGGAGGTTGTCCTACATCCAGTTTCTCGAGGTAGCCGGGAATGCCCTCATCAACTTTAATCCTGATGAGTGGCCTTCCATCACTGGCCCCCTGCCCCGAGCTGCAGATCTGCCCCCAGAGGAAAGGGCAGATGTTAGGAGGGCCAACTTCGGTCGTCCTGCTCCTACTGCTGCTTCCGCCGCCGCCGCCCCTGCTGCCGCCCCCGCTCAGATGACTTCTCATCGGATAGTGGACCCTGTGTGTCGGCTGCAGCCAGGGGATCACACACTGGAGCTCCTACAAGGGCGTAGGCAGAAACGGTGCCGGGTGTGTCATATGAAAGGCAGAAGGAGAGACACCCGGTTCTTCTGTCGCACCTGCAAGATAGCTCTTTGTAGGTTCAGGGTGTGTGACCGCAAATACCACAATGCGGTCTTTTATTGGAGTGCGCCTGAATTACCGACAGCGGAGGGCACACTGGGCCGCTGAAGGGCGGCGGCCCATCAGCAGTAAGGGCGCGCGTCTCCCTCCTCCACCTGAACCTCGTCATGTCGAGAGGAAAAAAATGCAAGACTCTTCAATGGAGGAGGGAGAAAACAAGAATAGTACGAAGAGTCAGGATTACGAGTGAGTATTCTGCATTTATTTTATATTTAATTTTATATTTATTACAAGTTTTTATATAACCGTATCTATTGATGTATTTTATATGTTATTTCATTTTATGCAAAAAGAAAAGTTTCACCTGCATTCCTTTTAGTTATGTATTTGTACCAGGATAGAAAAATGTAATCATATATATATATACATATATATATATATATATATATATATATATATATATATATATATATATGTATGTATGTATATATGTATATATATATATATATATATTATATATATATATATATATATATATATATATATATACATATACATCGAGCTACAATGTCCTTTAATATCTAATTCGCTCTACCTCGGAATTAATATATTTTCATATATGCTTAACCGAAGGGGAATTTTTTTCACGATAATAGATTTGCCTGTACCTGGGCGCGAACGCTTGGAGACATTCATCCAGGCACGTCAGTGAAGCTCTATATATATATATATAATATATATATATATATATATATATAATATATATATATATATATATATATATATATATATATATATATATATATATATATATATATATAATATATATATATATATACACATATAAGATATATATATATATATATATATATATATATATATATATATATATATATATATATATATATATATCTATATGTATATATATATATATATATATATATATATATATATATATATATATATATATATATATATATCTGTCTATATATATAATATATATATATATATATATATATATATATATATATATAGTATATATATATATATATATATATATATAGTATATATATATATAATATATATATATATATATATATATATATATATTATATTGGTATTTTTGGGTAAGCAAAAAATCTAACATTCTAGTAATATTCAATAAATTATCTTCATTTTGAAATAAGTTTGAAGTATCTAGCACAATATTTAGATTTATGGTGAATTTCTGAAAAAATCATTTTCCTTCCCTCCGCGCGCGGATTCTCCGCCGCAAATCTCAGAAATGCTTACGTCACATTCTCGTAATATTTGCTCCGTTTCATATTAGCCGTTATATAGAATTTTATATATGAAAATGTGCGCAATTTTATGTAAAATAAAAAAAAAAATAATTGGAGGTCGTAGCTTTTCCCATTTTTGAAATATTTGCATATAAATCACGATAAATAAAAAAAACGACGTTAGGTCAACTTTGACTCTACCGAAATGGTCGAAAAACGCAATTGTAAGCTAAAAATCTTACACTATAGTAATATTCAATTATTTATCCTAATTTTGAAACAAATTCAAAGTCTCTAGCACAATATTTAGATTTATAGTGAATTTTTTTTACAATGTGTTATATACCAAAATGATCGCAATTTAGTGTAAAATACATCGAAAAAAAAAATAAACTCGTTAGCTTTAACCGTTTTGCTCACAGCGCGATTTGTATACAATTATATATGAAATTATTTTTCGCGCTGTCATATATCCCAATATTTATTTATGTATGATAATAATTTTTTCATTTCTGATGGTTGCATACTAAACTTCAGGCAATGAAAAAAAAAGGAGCCAAAAATGAACTCTTAATCTTAAATACTAAGCGTGCTGTGATTTTTTGAAAAAAAAACATTTTTTCCGCTTCGTTGCTCACTCCCGAACCCCGCCGGCGTACGGGAGACGATTTTTAAAATACTGCTTTGGCATTTAAGGGTTACTGACGATCACTTAAGTATATATTTATTCTAGCATAATGGATTAGTCAAGAATAAAGATGTTAAACAAAATATATCCAATTTACAACTATTATCAGTAACTAAATATTGAAAATACCTAACTGATAATAAAGCTAAACAAATCTATTCCATAAACTCAGAAATGCAAACATAATTTACATATACATTATAATTAAACAGGTTTTCATGTGTATATAAATGTCTCTTTTTAAACCATTCTTTCATCCACTTCTTTTTCTTGGGTTTCTTCTCACAAAATAGAAAACCGACGTATATATAAAATAAATCCTCTTCAGAAACCATGATGTTGCCGCTGTGAAGCACCAGAGAGAAATGACTAGTATTGTCAATGTCATTGAGCAGTGTGAGGGCAAATGATTGAAGACCCCGAATATTGATTCAATCTGCTTGACATCAATATTATTGATAGTGTAAGGTCCAGTTAAGGGGGCCTTAACCCTTTTTTTCATAACCCCTAATATTTTACAACTTTCAGTGTTGACAGCAAACTCTTCGGATTTTCACAACTTCTTTGGCTTGACAGGATCCTGAGTGATTACTTATTCTGAAAGGGATTCCATAACCCGCTCTGTGGGGGTTGTCACCACGGACGGTATGCCCCTTTTTACCACGAGCAACGCCGGGTACAGCAGCTATAGTAGATTCACATCATCCGTGCATTTGATGTCTAAGCCAGTCCCTTACGACGCTTCCGATTGGCTGTTGATAAGCCAATCACAGAGCTGGAAAGTGTCTCTCGAGAGTTCACATGGGTAGGATCTATGTTCAATCTCTCCTGAGAGAAAAATCTTTCAAAGGTATCCCTCAGGAGAGGTGGAAGATACATCCTGCCTATGTACACTCTCGAATCTGAGAGATTCCAGCCCTGTGACTGGCTTATCAACAGCCAATCAGGAGCGTCGTAAGAGAACGGCCTAGACATCAAATGCACGGTTGATGTGAATCTACTATAGTAATAAATAAGCAATAAAAAATATACAAGTAATTTTGTTTAAGCAGCTGATTTGATTATTTTTACCCATAAAATGTCTTGACAGTAACGATGACTATCAAGGACCAACGTATGAACTTCCCACTACACCTACTCTCCGTAGGGGGGCAGTGCCGTCAGTGCACCTCATGCCGGCCCCTAGCTGCAACCCCTTTCGTTCCTTTTAATGTACCTCCTTTCATATTCTCTTTCGTCCATCTTACTTTCCAGCCTCTCCTAACAATTGATTCTTAGTGCAATTGCGAGGTTTTCCTCCTGTTACACCTTTCAGACTGTTTACTGTCAATTTCCGTGTCAGCGCTGAGTGACCTTATTGGTCCCAGAGCTTGGTCTTTGTCCTTAATTCTATATTCAATTTAATTCACTTCACTACACCTAATACAAATGAGAGGTAGGATGTAAGTATCTCTCTCTCTCTCTCAGTGCAGTTTTGTGGCTGTCTCACGAGTTTCTTAAAACGAGTAAGAAACAAGTGGCCACCCCTTTTTAAACCAGGTGGACCCTACAAAAATAGACTTGTGGAATTACAATCGCGAGTACAATACTTAAAATGTTCTTTCTTTGTTTTACATTTGTTTCATGAGCCTTTCCATATCCCTAAAAGAAGTTACAGGCGTTTCCCCATTTGGTAGGTCACAAATATTTTCTTACTCAAGTTTAGTATGCTGTAAGCTCTTCCATAGTTGTAATCTAATCTTACTATACTATAATGGGCGTTATGTCTGTCCGTCCGTCTGTCATTCAATCACGGCCAAACGGATGGTCCAATGGGCATGAAACTTGGCAGAGATATAGTGGAGACCCTTAAGAGGGTTTATAATGAGTTTTCATCCTACCTCACCCCATCTTCGAAGAGGGTGGGGATGAGAAAGGATTCCTTGAAACGGGACTGGTTGTGCCCGTAGACTTCGTTACTTTCCGAATTTATCATACATAATAGTTAAAAAAAACACTAGCGAGTCATTTATATGAAGCAGCAGATGAATATGCTTTTAGTAAGGATAGGTAAATTGCTAGGACATTGAATTATTTTAATTAAACTATTTCCTCAACAGTGACTTAATAATCCTTTCAGGACTAGAGTACAATGGCACCACAATGCAAGCTGTGCAACAACGAGTACCACCTGCAAGAGAGGACCCCAATCTC